>NC_143023.1:75711366-75746366 GCF_057628025.1 Oncorhynchus mykiss | reverse complement strand
CTACATACCAGAGGAGTATTATTAAAGGAATCAATCAAGTTTATTGTATCATACCACCGGTGTAGGGCAAAGCGGGGGCGGGGTTGACCCCAATAAGCACTTCCCCCTCTCGGGTCAGAGTCACCTGGTGATTAACATCTTCATCCAGAACCACCGTCACTGACTGGATACACACCTGCTGCTGGGCCTACACACACACAAGTGTGTTAGGCTGTATATGTGTGTTACCTTTGTGCAGGTGGTATACTGCAGTGTGTGTGTGTGTTACCTTTGTGCAGGTGGTATACTGCAGTGTGTGTGTGTGTGTTACCTTTGTGCAGGTGGTATACTGCAGTGTGTGTGTGTTACCTTTGTGCAGGTGGTATACTGCAGTGTGTGTGTGTTACCTTTGTGCAGGTGGTATACTGCAGTGTGTGTGTGTTACCTTTGTGCAGGTGGTATACTGCAGTGTGTGTGTGTTACCTTTGTGCAGGTGGTATACTGCAGTGTGTGTGTGTTACCTTTGTGCAGGTGGTATACTGCAGTGTGTGTGTGTGTGTTACCTTTGTGAAGGTGGTATACTGCAGTGTGTGTGTGTGTTACCTTTGTGCAGGTGGTATATTGCAGTGTGTGTGTGTGTTACCTTTGTGCAGGTAGTATACTGCAGTGTGTGTGTGTGTTACCTTTGTGCAGGTGGTATACTGCAGTGTGTGTGTGTGTTACCTTTGTGCAGGTGGTATATTGCAGTGTGTGTGTGTGTTACCTTTGTGCAGGTAGTATACTGCAGTGTGTGTGTGTGTTACCTTTGTGCAGGTGGTATACTGCAGTGTGTGTGTGTGTGTGTGTTACCTTTGTGCAGGTGGTATACTGCAGTGTGTGTGTGTGTGTGTTACCTTTGTGCAGGTGGTATACTGCAGTGTGTGTGTGTTACCTTTGTGCAGGTGGTATACTGCAGTGTGTGTGTGTGTGTGTTACCTTTGTGCAGGTGGTATACTGCAGTGTGTGTGTGTGTTACCTTTGTGCAGGTGGTATATTGCAGTGTGTGTGTGTGTTACCTTTGTGCAGGTAGTATACTGCAGTGTGTGTGTGTGTGTTACCTTTGTGCAGGTGGTATATTGCAGTGTGTGTGTGTGTTACCTTTGTGCAGGTGGTATATTGCAGTGTGTGTGTGTGTTACCTTTGTGCAGGTGGTATATTGCAGTGTGTGTGTGTGTTACCTTTGTGCAGGTGGTATATTGCAGTGTGTGTGTGTGTTACCTTTGTGCAGGTGGTATATTGCAGTGTGTGTGTGTGTTACCTTTGTGCAGGTGGTATATTGCAGTGTGTGTGTGTGTTACCTTTGTGCAGGTAGTATACTGCAGTGTGTGTGTGTGTGTTACCTTTGTGCAGGTGGTATACTGCAGTGTGTGTGTGTGTGTGTGTTACCTTTGTGCAGGTGGTATACTGCAGTGTGTGTGTGTGTGTGTTACCTTTGTGCAGGTAGTATACTGCAGTGTGTGTGTGTGTGTGTGTTACCTTTGTGCAGGTGGTATACTGCAGTGTGTGTGTGTGTGTGTGTGTTACCTTTGTGCAGGTGGTATACTGCAGTGTGTGTGTGTGTGTGTGTTACCTTTGTGCAGGTGGTATACTGCAGTGTGTGTGTGTGTGTGTTACCTTTGTGCAGGTGGTATACTGCAGTGTAACAGTGAATCTGCTGCCGCTGCGGCTCTTGGCCAAGACGTACTGACACGCTCCTGGCTGCAGGAACATCCTCCCATCGAACGATGTCACAAACACGTCACCTACTACTGAACACTCCGCTGAGAGAGAGAGAGAGAGAGAGAGGGAGAGGGAGAGGGAGAGAGGGAGAGGGAGAGGGAGAGAGAGAGATAGGGAGAGGGAGAGAGAGTGAGAGAGAGGAGAGAGAGAGAGAGAGAGAGAGAGAGAGAGAGAGAGAGAGAGAGAGAGAGAGAGAGAGAGGGTGTGATATTGTATCGTCCCACTAATGAGCTGTGATGATATACTGTATGACATGATCAGCTCACCTGTACAGTTGTTGTCCGTGCAGTTCCACACTCCCCCCATACACACACTGTAAACACACCACAGGTTAGTGACACACACACACACACACACACACACACACACACACACACACACACACACACTCACCAGACGCTGCAGCCCTGCTCCAGAGTGTGTCCCTGTGTGTATGAGGTGCCGTGGTAGACACAAGGACACTGAGACACAGCGATACACGTCCCATTCTGCAGAATCAACCCTGAGACAGACGGACACACAGAGCGTGAGAGGGAGTGTGTGTGCGTTTCTGTCTGTGTGTGTATGAGTGTATGAGCGTACCATCAGGGCAGTAGCATCCATCCAGACAGTGCAGGTTAGTTCCTAGACACTCCTTATCAAAGGTACAGGTTGGAGGGCAGCAGCTGATACAGTCTCTATGGACAAAACTCTCCTCACAGCCATCATCTATGGAACAGTCAAATGAAAGACTGACTGTAGTAATAAGTTAGCTCTAGGTTAGTTGAAGGTTTGGGTTATTAGTGTAACATTACTGACTGCAGGAAGGGAAGCTGTCTCTCCACTCTCGTACAGGGTATCCTACATGGCTGCAGGCTCGTGTGTACTCCACCAGCGCACGGCAAAACGTCTCCTCCTCATCTGACCTGATTACAGCAGACAACAGTCAGACTACACTCAGATAACCCCCAGACAACAGTCAGACTACACTCAGATAACCCCCAGACAACAGTCAGACTACACCCAGATAACCCCCAGACAACAGTCAGACAACACTCAGATAACCCCAGACAACAGTCAGACAACACTCAGATAACAGTCAGACAACACTCAGATAACAGTCAGACAACACTCAGGTAACAGTCAGACAACACTCAGATAACAGTCAGACAACACTCGGACAACAGTCAGACCCACACTCGGATAAACCCCAGACAACAGTCAGACTACACTCAGATAACCCCAGACAACAGTCAGACTACACTCAGATAACCCCCAGACAACAGTCAGACTACACCCAGATAACCCCCAGACGACAGTCAGACAACACTCAGATAACCCCAGACAACAGTCAGACAACACTCAGATAACAGTCAGACAACACTCAGATAACAGTCAGACAACACTCAGGTAACAGTCAGACAACACTCAGATAACAGTCAGACAACACTCGGACAACAGTCAGACCCACACTCGGATAAACCCCAGACAACAGTCAGACTACACTCAGATAACCCCCAGACAACTGTCAGACAACACTCAGATAACCCCCAGACAACAGTCAGACAACAGTCAGAGAACAGCCAGAGAACACTCTGACGACATTGAGGAATCAAATACCCTCTGACTTATAGGACACATGAATACTCTGGAGTGACTTACACACAGAGGTCGGAGACACAGCTGGCCACGTAGGGGTTTGGGTCGATGTTCTCATGACAGGACAGGAAGGGGAAGAACAGGAGAGCACTGCACTTCTCTATGGCATCCTACACACACACACACACACACACACACACACACACACACACACACACACACACACACACACACACACACACATTTTTACATCAACATATTACAATAAAACACAGAAATAAGCACACATAACACAGGTACATGGACAAGCCAGGTTCAAGCAACAGGGTTCCAGACAGACAGACAGACAGGTCTTACGTCCATGTCAGACTCAGAGTGGCAGGGTCCAGTGAAGTCTATGTCCACTAGAGGGCAGCCTCTTTCATGGGGCAGATCGACTGACCAGCTGTTAGCAAACACTGCTGGCTCCTCTGTCTGCACACCTACACACAGGCACGTACACAACACGTACACACGGTTAAGGTTCCTCCTTCTACATGCCTGACTATAATCCAATATAATAGAACAACTGTATATTAGAAGAACGACTCTCTCCTCTGGTTTCCTCTGTTCCATCTTTTCTCATTTACCTTCATGTCATTTAGCTGACGCTCTTTTCCAGAACGATTTACAGGAGCAATTAGGGTTAAGTACCTTGCTCAAGGGCACATCTACAGATGTTGTACCTAGTCAGAAGTGGGATTCGAACTAGTTACCTTTAGTTTACTGGCCGAACACTCTTAACCACTAAGCAACCTTCTGCCCATTTCTCTGCTCTCCTCTCCTCTCAGGTTACAGGACTAGGGCCTCCCCCTCAGTAATAATAACTAGAATGGTTCCCTGTGGTGCTGAGAGGAGAAAGGTTGTGATGGAGGGATGATTGGGTGCTGAGAGAGAGGATAAGAGATGGATGGAGGAGGGAGGATAAGAGACTGGTTGGACCCGTCTGTCCAGTCTTACAGTGGGCTTTGATGAGGTGTGCGAGTGTGTGTCTCACCGCGGGCTGTGGTGAGGTCATCGTTGGGCAGGTTGTTGTAGTTCCCACAGAGGCCACAGGGGGTGCCATGGTGCTGTTCAGACATCTTCAGATATACTCCGCTCCCCCCGTCCCACGCCAGAGAGAAGCCAAACACGCTCTTCACCAGCAGGTAGTCAGCCAAACGCTCTATAAACACACCTCCTATAGTCTGGGGTAGGATCAGCCTACACACACACAGATTTTTTTTTTTTTTACGATGCTTTATTGTCACATACACCAGATAGGTGCAGTGAAACATATTGTTTTACAGGGTCAGCCATAGTAGTACGGCGCCCCGGGACAAAATGAGGGTTAAGTGCCTGGCTCATGGGCACATCGACAGATTTTTCAACTCGTCAGCTTGGGTATTCAAACCAGCGACCTTTCGGTTAATGGACCAACGCTCTAACTGCTAGGCTACCTGCCGCCCTACACACACACACATTATGAAGCACAAACACACACACCTGCGACCCCCCTGGTGGACTTGGTATCCAGAGATGTGGATCTCCTCCTCGTTGGGGAAGAAGAGACTGAGAGCCCTGGGACAGGAGTACACACTGCCCTCACACATACGGCTGTTATGGACCCACACTGTGTACTGTGGTGTGGCTGAGCGGCAGTCCTGGGCCAGTATGTAGGAGCAGGTTCCAGGGTAGTAGAAGTAGCTGCCATCGAACGTCTCATAGTGGTACTGACCCCAAGACCTGCATATCCCATCTCTGTCCTGGCCCTGGTTAGGAACTACACACACACACACACACACACACACACACACACACACACAGAGTTGTGTATGCTTATCTCAACTCTGAATCAGCTTGCAGGTGCACTGGTCTGTCTTTGTGTGTAGGAGGCTATGGAGAGGTTGGTTGCTCACAGTGCCAGCTCACTAAAAGCTGCTCAGTTCCAGGAAACCCCTGTCTCTGCACTATTCCCAGACCTGCCAACTAGACCCACTGTGTAACAGTGGTGGTGCTGTGGTGGTACTTTAACCAGGTAGGTATTTGGTTAACAGGAACACTGTGTAACAGTGGTGGTCCCTGTCTGCCATACCCGGGACAAGAACCCAACAGCAACATTTCATATTACCGTTGCGCCACCAAACCCACCAAAACCAACCATAGTTGGGCAAGGGAAACACTAATTAAATTCTCAGGCAAGCTACAAGTATAGAGGCTGTACTAGATCCAGTTCTGATGTAGTCTACAGAAACTCAACCCTAATCTTTCAGACTTAATCACACACTATATGGACTAGGGGGTGTTTGTGTGTATGTGTGTGTGTGTGGTTATTAATTTAATGCAGCTTATTAATGATTGTTGATTGACGTGTCAGTCTAACCCTCATGTAGACACACACACACACACGCACTAAGCACACACAAAAATGAGACATGCATTGTGGAGTGTGTGTGTTACTCACTGATCTGGCAGCGGTCTCCGAGGGCCTGGAACTGTGCACAGTCACACACGCCCCCCTCCTGACACCAGCCCCCATTCAGACAGTCACAGTACTCTGGTAAAACACACGCAATCTTTCCTCAATCTTCTCTGGAAAGACTTTTGAGAACAAATGATTCTTTACAAGACAGACTGCTTTTCAGTCTTTTCTGTAGCCGCGTTGACCCAACCTCACCCTGTGTGCGTGTGTGTGTCTACCTGAGGAGGCATCGCGGGCCGTGTAATTATGTAGAACACTGCGAGGGAGAGCTGCTTCAGAGAGAAGAGGACTGAATGTCTGGAGAGGAGAGAGCACTGGTGAGCACACACATACATACCTACCAGTCCCAGTTTGTGAATCTGTCACACTGTGTGTTCAGTGTGTGTAGTATGTGTGTATCCAATGATGTAGTGGTAAAGAAATAGGTAGCCTGTCGCGGTGAAACAAGTAACAATCTGTACTTTCAATGCTATTTTTCTGTAAAAGGTGGGTAACAACCGTGCAAAACAAAATGTGGCCTTTACCCTCCACTACACCGCTGTGTATCTCTAGCCCTGTTAGTGTAGTTGCCCCAGTGTGTGTGTGTGTGTGTCCTACAAAGGCATCTTTGTGCTGGTCAGTGTGTTGAGTGAGTCCTGACCTCTGGTTCTCTTAGGTGTAGTGTACCTACCTCCTCCCCTAGGAGATCCCGTTTCCTCCGCAGTGCATTAGCCCTCCTGCGTGCACACACACACACACACACACACACACACACACACACACACACACACACACACACACACACACACACAGAGAAACGTACATTATGAAAAGAAACATGCAAACTGAAGTAAAATGTACTTAAGACCACTTGAATACAGCCAAACACACACACACACCAGCTTGGTCATGACATTGAATTAATAAATCCCCGGAGGGGATGAGTCTCTCTTTTCCTTTCATCCACTCATCTCACCTCTGAAGTCTTCCGTCTGTCTCTGTCAGTTGGCTCTGAGCTTCTAAACACAAGAAAATGCCATCAATAAAACATCCCACACACTGTCACAATGTACAGGCTCCCATATCACTATCACAATGTACAGGCTCCCATATCACTATTACAATGTACAGGCTCCCATATCACTATCACAATGTACAGGCTCACATATCACTATCACAATGTACAGGCTCACATATCACTATCACAATGTACAGACTCACATATCACTATCACAATGTACAGGCTCACATATCACTATCACAATGTACAGGCTCACATATCACTATCACAATGTACAGGCTCACATTTCACTATCACAATGTACAGACTCACATATCACTATCACAATGTACAGGCTCGCATATCACTATCACAATGTACAGGCTCACATTTCACTATCACAATGTACAGGCTCACATATCACTATCACAATGTACAGGCTCACATTTCACTATCACAATGTACAGACTCACATATCACTATCACAATGTACAGACTCACATATCACTATCACAATGTACAGACTCACATATCACTATCACAATGTCCAGGCTCACATATCACTATCACAATGTCCAGACTCACATATCACTATCACAATGTACAGGCTCACATATCACTATCACAATGTACAGGCTCACATTTCACTATCACAACACATAACAAATATATCTACAACAACAGACATCTAATCTTCACAATGCAGAACCATTCCAGCATATCAGTAGAATCAGTATTGCACATATTTAAACAGCATAAATAACAAGTATTTACACAACTACAGTGTCGGTTGATAATAATAACAGTAAAATGATCCGATATTTCATAATGTTCAAACGTTAATAAACGTTTTAAATCGAGATCACGGATATAGCGCAGATCCTAAATTGCTGGCCTCTGAAATTAAGTTAGTAGGCTATAGCACATTTAAAATGTCAAAAGTGCTGAAAGACTGGATAAATGAGACAGCTGTAAAAATGATGAAATTGGGATTATGCGCATGTGTCGTTAGGAGACCCACCTTGTGCTGTCAGCAGCTGGAGGACTGAATACCACGAAAGAAGAAACAGTTTGACTCTCCGCGGACCGTTCATCTCAGAGCTCATCCACCCGGAGGTTAACGGAACATTTCACAGGACAGACTGGGGAGTAGTGATCTCTTTTCGTTACCGAGTTTCCCGCGGTTGACATCCACGCGCACAGAGGAAGTTGAGCGAGCCCCTCAGATGGATGATGAGTGCACTTGCGCGCAGGTGTTGGGTGTGTGTGTGCGTGTGTGTGTGTGTGCATAGTTTTTGTACCAAACAAGTGACATCAAACCAATTGAAAGACGGAAATACCGCAACTCTCTGCACAGGAAAATAGTGGCCTAACTGAAGTAGATAGATTATCTGAGATTAGGACATTACAAATGCAATAACTGAATAATGTAGCCTACTTTTGATTTTTTTTTAAATGTAGTCCTACTTTAAGGTTCAATCTGTATGATTTTCAGTAATTCAACTTTAATTTTATTAGAAATAAGATCGATCGTGTGTGTGTGTGTAACTGTGTGTGTGCGTTTTATATATATATATATATATGTGTGTGTGTGTGTGTGTGTGTAAGACTTTGACTCCCTCTGCTGGCCAGTGATGTGAATCTGATGTGAGTGAAGATTTACAGAGCAACAATCTTAGAATGTTTAATAACATAGTATAATGTACATGTTTCACAGTATTATCATGCTATATACATGCTAATGTCCCAGATAGTAATGTGTCTTAAATACTTTACACAGTAGAGGAGGGGTTTGGGAGGGGGGGGGGGGGGGGGGGGGGGTCATGAATGGTGGATGGGTATCAGGGTTTGGGAGTTTATAAGTGGGTAGGAGTAGAAGGGCAAAGTCAGTATGCATCAATATAAAGTAGTCTCCTACAGAGAGCTGCCTAGGGATGTGACATCACTTCCTGGCAGCCAGCTCAGCGTTGACTTCATCCTCTGCTTTGAGGCCATGCCATTGAGCAATGGGCCGGCGGGGGTTGGCCAGCATGTCTGACCAATGACGGAGCTCTGTGCCGCTGCTGGCTCCGCCTAGAAAAACCTTCCCGATAGCGTCATTCTTCCCAATCTTATCATAGTCCAACACTGTCACTGCTACCTGCACCTTCTACACACACAAACACAGACACAAACCTATGTTCGAAGGGCCTCAATGAGGAAGGATTCATTGTAGTAAGGGATGAGAGAGAGAGAGAGTGCATGTGTGTTTGTGCGTGTTTTTGTGTGGTGAGAGAGGATACCTGTATCTGTTCGAAAGGCACCTCGAAGCTGAAGGACTCATTGTAGTAAGGGTTGAGAGTGTTCTTCTTGATGCTGGTTTTCTTCTTCTTCAGTCTCTTTCCATTCTGCAGAAGGTGTATCTTTACATAGGGGTCTGACAGAGGAGACAGAGATCAGCCTAACACACACACACACACACACACACACACACACACACACACACACACACACACACACACAGCGCCTCACCTGATAGTCCTCCTACGTCCATCTTCTTTAGGTTTTTGGCCTCGAGGACGACAATGCTTAGTTTCCCTGCTGTAGGAACGTACCTCAGAGAAAGACAGATATCACCCAGACGCTCTGACTGGAGAGAGAGAGAAAGGGGAGTGGGGAAGGGAGAGCGAGGGAGAGCGAGGGTAAGAGGTATGGGAGGGGGAATACTGACATTTTTGTTTTCTTCTTTCTTTCTGTGAATTATTTGTTTAATTTTGTGGGGTTAAATGATTTGTAACTTTTTGACTTTCTTTCCTATTTATCTATATATATATATATATATATATATATATATATATATATATATATATCTCTTCAATATATTTTTTTTCACCATATTCCTAATTTCTCCATTCTCACCTCCTCTTTCTCTGCCTTCTTCAGTTCCCGCCACTCCTGTGTCATCTGACTGAAGTCCAGGCTGCTCATTGGTACTCGTAGCGCTCCAATAGCGTCGTGTTTAGAGAAACGGTCAAAGTCATACACTGTCATCACCAGAGTCCTGCCTCCCAGTTCACTGTACGGTACCTACACACACACATACAGTATGCACACACACACACACACACATACACACACAAACACTTTGTTGAATGTGGAGTCAGTGTTAGGGTTTAGAGGTCAGAGGTCAGGAATTAGGTGTACCTTGAAGGTGAAAGTCTCATTGAAGGTTGGGTTGAGTGTCTTCCTGTGGACTTTAGTCTCAAACTTCCTCTTCTTGTCTGGCAAAAGGCAGAGTTTAACATACGGGTCTGAACTTCCCCCAACGTCCATGGCAGGGAGATCACAGGCCTGCAGGATACCTACTACCAACTACAGACAGGGAGGGGGGGGTAGAGGGTAGGGTGAGGAAAGAGGGAGGAAACAGGGAGAGGGAGAGAGAATTTACCCACATCTATATCATGTCTCTGATGGAGTGATTTGTTGTTCCTCAGACTGGTTAATCTGCTGTTCCACTTGGTTAGCTGAATCAGATGTGTTAGAGCAGGGATTGAAACAAGGAGTCTTCACCGTGTTCTCTGTGAAGTTGTAGTCCATTGAGAACTCCAGTCTGCCCAACTTCACTTCCTCTTTAGGCTCCTCCTCCTCCCTGCCAGTCAATCCGGTCTCTGTGTCACCCTCATCCTTCAGGGGCTAAAGGACACACACACACACACACACACACACACACACATATACACACATAAATGAAACCTGATACTCAGTAACCAGCAGAGACATACACAGCCTCAGTTGTAATTAGCCGCGCTTTTTATGAAACGTTTCTGTGCAGCGCTCCACAGGGAGTTGATACTCTGCTATGTGTGTGTGTATGTATACCTCAGAGGTGCCTCCCTCCAGCTCAGTGTCCATGTTCAAGCCCTTCTTCTCCTTCTCTGTGTCCTTGTCTTTCTTCTTCAGACATTTCCTCCAGACACACAAACAGCATGACAACACCAGACACACACTCACCACGCATAGAGCTCCTATAGCCCATGAGGGCACTGCGCACGCACGCACGCACACACACACACACACACACACACACACACACACACACACACACACACACACACACACACACACACACACACACACACACAGTTAATAATACATTAATAGCAAATGTTTTACATAACACAGGAGGGTTTCACTAGCTTGTGAGAGTATTTTATTTCTCAGTTGAGTACTTCAACTGCACTTGGTTCTAAAAATGAACTTAGTGCTACGAAGGCTCTAGAGACCCACCCCTGATTGGTTGTTACTCACTGTGGAGGGAGTGCAACTCGCTCATAAACTTTGTGGAGGTGTGGCCTCCGGGCCCAGGTTCTGGGGTTGCAGAGGCATTGGGGTTGATTAACAGGTGTGAGGGGCTGGGCTGTGCCGGGGTGGCCCTACGACTACTTGTCATCATCTAGAGAGAGAAAGACACAGAGAGAATGACAAACTTTTCAAATAGACACTTATTACAAAACTAGTGTGGAATACTGTATATTAATGATCAGCACCAAGTTTGGAGAAACATCCAGCCGTATATGTGTTATAGAGTGGTCATAGTTGTGTGTGTGTCAGACAGCCTCTTGTGTTTCTGCTGGTCTGGCACTAAGGCCAGCTGTACATAAGATACACAACCCTGTCCCCTGTCAAACCTGCTGACAACACAACACATGGGGGGGAGGTGTGGAGGAAGAGAGGGGGACAGAGAAAGGACATCATGAGTGTCTGATCTCTGGAGAGAGGAGGTGAGAATGTTTTTAGTCCAGAGTAGGGACGGTTCCAATTCACATCCTACCCCTTCACTTTGATCCCTACCCCTTCACCTTGATCCCTACCCCTTCTGTGTTTTTCAGATCTGAGTCTGGGAAACTGACTCACTCAGCTCTTAACCTTCATCAATGTTAGCAGAAAATATTCAATGAAGACAGTCTAGCATTCTATAACTAGTGTAAAACAACATGTGACAATATATGTATATTTTTAAATGTAATACGCAATGACATTGATATCATCATGTCATCACTAGAGACACAACTACACTAATCACTGTTGCTAATCAGGAAGAAAATCACTTTGGATTTATTTAGGATGTTTTGCTTGTCTTCCGCATGCTATGCTACTAATAGGTAATACTACAAGTGCATGACAAGTCACTTCCATAGTGGATTGTCTCATAACGAGTTTGTTCCATCATGGCGAAACTCTGTCACTCACTCTAACCCACTCTCTTAGGTCCTCACTATAACTAAGAAGTTAGACCTGCCTGATTAAATAAAGAGTTAAGCTGAAGATAACATACTGTAACATACTGTAGATGGTTCGGATATCCCCCCATTTACAACCAAAACTGGAAATGACATTAACCCTGATCCACAGTCAAATTTCTATCCCTAAACCAACATTGCAACCCTGACCGACTGTAATCTAACATTTACCCAAAATTATAACCCTAACCCAACTACACCCGTCACCTCAACCACCATCACTGACCACACCTTGGGAGAGAAAGAGAGAGTTAGAAAGAGAGGCGAGAGGGAGTCTTACCTTTGTGTGTATGTCCTGGCCTTGGTTCTGACTGGCTGCAGGGTCGAGAGAGGTATGACTCTCAGGTACACACACAAAGAGAGAGAGAGAGAGAGAGAGAGAGAGAGAGAGAGAGAGACAAAAAGAGAGAGAGAGAGAGAGAGAGAGATGACAGGATGAGGAGAGGATCAGAAAAGAGGACGGGAGGTGAGGAGGGGTGGCAGCTTCTTGTTGTTTGTTTTAACCTTCTGTTCATTCAGCAGAGTCTCTGAGACAAGGAGCACAGGTATGACAGGAAAGAGGGGAATGAGAGCAAGAGAGAAAGGAGAGAGAGGGCATCTCTGGTTGGCTGTGTGAACGTGTGTGTATTAGTATGGGGATATGTATGCTGTCCGATGGGGTGGGTCCCAGGGGGTTGAGTCCCTCTAATCTAAGCCCTGCTCCTTGTGACCTCTTCTGCGCCCTTACAGGTCACCTTCGCTGGGACATTGGACATGGATGAATATTCATGGTTTGGTGACATGGCTTTTTATAGGCTCGTTAGCATACTGAGACTTCAGCAGGAGAAAGCATTCCAACTGGATGACTGGTATGCCTGTGTGTGACTGCGCATGCATATACTACATATACATTACTGTTTGTATGTGTGATTGCACATGTACATGTATATACTGCAAACCGGTATGCATTGTGTGTATGTGTGTGTGCTTCCAGAGGTCGATACTCTATGTGTAGATGCTGCTGCCTGAATTAGAACTGTAGGATGCGGTTTCTGCAGCAACGCTGGTATCAAGTTCCGGCCCCACCCAGTTCACCTTGACCAGAGATAGAGATGCACCAATTGACGCACATACATTAACACACACATACGCAGAACTCAGACCTCTGTGAAGCAGTATGATTTCAAACCTGTTGTTCACCTTGCCGAATATTCTGCAGACAGAGCCATTGTATTGATTGATGAATGTGTCCAAGGTGAAGATATTCAGTGATTGTAGGTGCTATATGAGGGTCATTAGTTTAGATAAGGTTCTAAGATTCCCCAAATGTATTATTTTTCCCAGTTCATTTTTTAAAATAAACTGAATTCAAACAATTCAATCAAATGTCTAGGTTGGCCTCAAGGTTCTAGTCTTGGTTGTCACATATGTGGTAAAATAGATTTGATTCAGATTGGTCTAAAACTCTGATTAGGGTAACATAGCACCCTTAGAATTAGAATGATTAGTTATACTTGTATAAAACCTCCACAACATCCTTTTAATCAGAAAAACACTTCTCCACCTGATTGACAACAGCACACACTGTCAACAAGGCAACAGGTGACAAGGTATGTACAGGGTCATCACTACTGATAGGCATGGCGCTGGATTGATAATGTAAAAAACAGCTACATCATATACATTATAGCATATACATTATTATAACATATTTTATAAAGACAATGGAAACACTTTACTAGAAACCTGTCATAAGACCTACATAAATAACACTGTTGAAAACACGACATAACATGTCATAAAAAGTCCTACTTCTGGTGTCAGTTTATCAAAACTGACTTTGTACCAACAGTTATGACTGTTCATGTCATTATCATGTAGCCCTGATGGCAGAGGGATTAAGGGAAGTTGATCCAGATCAATAACAGTGGTTATAGAGGGTTATACACTAAGTATCAGGTGTTATACAATTATTATACAGTCTGACAACTATAACTAAGGAAGAAGACTGGACAGGGGAAATCTTACTTTAATAAGCCTCCAAACATATGTAGTATGTGTGTGTAGTACAGAAGATTCAGTAGATACCAAAATAAAACAAAAGGAGGCAATCAGTGGAGGGACACACAGAAAGAGAGAAAGAAAGGAGGAAAGAGGAGTCCTACAGTTTCTCTCTGTTTCCCAACTCTGGTCCTTGAGTGAAACACCAGGGTTTTGCATTTTTGTTCCAGCCCTGTACTAACACAGGGCTATAAATATGTTGTGCTAGTACAGGTACTAGATCAGAAATGTACGACCCAGGGGGTGCCCAGACTGAAGTAAATAATAAAAAAATAACTGATCTAACCCCTAATTGAGCCAAGCTCCTACACACATGTAGGAACTAAAACCTGCACACAGGGGACACGGGGGACCGCTATTGGCCGACACACACCCTAGTCCCTATGGTGGTGTTGTATTGCACGCGTCCAAACAGTCTTCATGAGGCTTTGATGAGGCCCACTCCATGAGTTTTCTGAGCCAGAAAAAACAATGACACCATGTGTTTTACGTTGTCATACATAAGACTGTAAAAACACTAGGAAATTAGGTTCAACTGACCTTGATTTAAGTAATCTGTTCCCAAGTATACCCATGCATAATAGACACGTGATCGTATACAAATGTAAGCAAGGTTTGAAATTATTATGTTTGCAGTCTACAAATTATTTGTAATTATAAACTGAGTGGTTCAAGCCCTGAATGCTGATTAGCTGACAGCTGTAGAATATCAGACCGTATACCACAGTTATGACAAAACATTTATCTTTAGTTCTAATTACGTTGGTAACCAGTTTATAATGGTAATAAGGCACCTCAGGTTTGTGGTATATGGCCAATATACCACAGCTAAGGGCTGTATCCAGGCACTCTGCGCTGCGTCGTGCATAATAACAGCCCTTGGCCGTGGTATATTGGCCATATACTACACCCCATCGGGCCTTATTGCTTCATTTTGTTCTGGCCCCTCGACCATCCACTCAATAAAAAATATATTAAAATCATCCCACGGTTGAATCTAGTTGATGGTCCCTGGGCTACAACCACTAACCCTAACCCTGGGAGGATTGGCCACATGTGGGGAGTGGTGGGATGAAGACACTGCTAGCCAATGAAATCAAAAGAGCAGTTTGTGGTAGTAGCTTATAGAGTGGACCGTGTTATAGTGCCCTTCACCAATATTGGCACCCTTAGTAAATATCAGCAAAACGGGTAAAAATTCTTTACTGTTTATCCTCTTGGTCTTTCATTCCAAATACTCACAAAAATGTAACTTTTAATTGAAGTAAAATTGAGATTTTTTGACAAAGCATGTGCCACAATTATTGGCCCTCCTAGATATTCTTATAGGTAAAATCTAACTGAAGTATATTCACATTATGTTCACCTGAATGATTAGGAACACATAAGTGGTAAGCCATGAATTCCCGTTTCACTGGGGTATAAATATGAGGTGAAAATGCCCATTTCCACTATCAGGTCAATAATTAAGAAGTTTAAAGCAACTGGAGAGGAGATGTTAACAATCAGCCTGGAAGAGGACGTGTGTCTATATTGACCCCACGCAGTGAGGATGGTTCGAGTGGCCAACAAAATCTTCAAGGATCACAGCTGGTGAATTGCAGACGTTAGTTGGGTCTTGGGGTCCGAAAGTCTCCAAAACTACAATCAGACGCACCTACATAACCACAAGTTGTTTGGGAGAGTTGCCAAAAAAAGCCTTTGCTGTCAAACTCAAGTGCCTACATTTTGCTAATCTTTACTGGAGCTTTCAATGGAACTGGTGTTATGGGGCTTTGGTGTTATGGGGCTGTTTTTCTTCCAAAGGCCCTGGACAACTTGTTAGGAAAAATGGTATCATGGACAAGTACCAGCAGATATAAACTGGGCCATGGTTGGACCTTCCAGCAGTACATGATCCAAAGCACTCCTCAAAATCAACACAAAAATGGTTCACTGACCACAGAATCAAGATTTTGCCATGGCCATCCCAGTCCCCTGGCCTAAACCCCATAGAGAACCTGTGGGATGAGTTGAAGAGGAGTGGACCTCAGAATCTGAAGGATCTGGAGAGATTATGTTTGGAGGAATGGTCTCAGATCCCTTGGCATGTGTTCTCCAACCTCATTACATATTATAGGAGTCTCAGAGCTGTTATCGTGACAAAGAGAGGTTGCACAAAGTATTGAATGAAGGGGAGCCAATAATTGTGGCATACAGAGAAAAATATGTTTTATGATATATTTTTTTCAAATTATTTTACTTTAATTAAAGGTTAGATTTATGTGAATATTTTGAAAGAAAGACCAAGAGGATAAACAAATACATTTTTTTTTCACAGCCCGTTTGCTCATATTCACCAAGGGTGCCAATATTAGTAGAGGGCACTGTACATCTCCCCTTCATAGTCCAGTGCAGAACATACACCAGGGTTGGGATCAATTCACTTTTTCTATTGAATTTGACTCACTTCCTGAATTTAAACCTGAAATGACCACAACATGCACAGTTCTGCCCTTCATTGCACACCTGACACATTGTTCAAACAAGGCTACCAAAACAAACACTAACATCTGTATTCTGTCACTTCTTACAAAAACAAAGTTGATCTGCAAACGAAGACAAAGGAAATACTGTATATCCTTTCCATTGTCTGGATTGGACGAGAGGATGGTGGTGGAGCCAAACCAGGAGGTGTGTCTTGATGTCCAAACTTGATGTCCAAACTCGTATACTACTTAGTACACTAGTGTGAAACGCTCCGTCTCAAACGTCACCCTATTCTCCATATAGTGTTTTTAATTGGGATTTCAACTCCATGACTGAATTGAGCCCAACCCTGTGTGGGAAGTGGAAAGTTAGAATTCATCATGTCTTGCCAAGGCTTCTCCAAAGTCAGTAGCCTGGCTGCCAACGAAGAGGTCATACTTCTCTACGATCTCTGCCTTGGTCAGATGGCCGTCCTACAGAGAGAGGTGGAGAGAAAACACAATCTTTGGTTAGATGCGCTCTGTTCCGGTGCACGCACGCACGCACGCACACACACACCTTGTCGTTATCTGACTCGTAGACCAGGTGTTTGGCTTCTGCCTCTGCATGGTCATAGTCTGAAGGGAGGATCCAGTCTCTGGTCTCCTCCTTGTCCATGCGGCCATCTTTGTTTTTATCTCTGAACTCAGTAAACTGTTCTCGTTCTGTCTTCACCCACTCTGGCTCTGAAGGATCACCCTCCTGGTTATACATGTCACCTAGAAGAGGGGTAGGAGAGAAGAGAGGAGGAAAAGAGAGATGCTGATATGTTATAACTATGTGTCCCCCATGTACTGATTCAGGTGTTATTACAGGTTATAACTCACCTATGTACTCCTCCAGATCTATGAAGCCGTCTCCGTTTTTATCAATGTCCTCCATGGTCTCCTACAGGAGAAGGTATTGACACAAATATGTTACTGGCTGGCTACCTTAGACAATAAAGAAATCGTGTTTGTATTACAAAATAAATACTGTGTGTGGGTGTGTGACCCACCAGTACAACTATATCCTTCATATGGTCGTACTCCTCAGGATGGAGGAAGGCTGTAAACTCCTCTTTATTGGCCTTCAGGTCAGCGTCCAAGTCGGCCATTTTGAATCTCCTCTCGTCACGTGACATCATCTGTCTGTAGCTGAAGCCATCTTCTGGGTCTGGATCATCTTAGGGGCACACATACCAATTAAAAAAGTTTAAGTCAGACCTTCTGGTAAAAAGGCACTTGTCAGGGGTCGTAAGCTCCATTCTTATACTCGTTCAGAGTGTGTGTCCGTACCCAGTATGTATCCGTATGTGGCATTCTTGTACTCCTCCCAGGACACCAGTCCATCTCCGTTAAGGTCATGACCTTTCCACTGGCGGTCCACATCATCATAGATCCACCTCTTCTGACTGTGTTTGATCCACTTCTTCATCTCCTCTACTGACACATACCCATTCTTGTCCTCATCTATACGCTCTACCAACATACTGTAGGGAGAGAGAGAGATGAAGGGTGTAAATCCATCTTTTCAATACAAATCTATTTCTCTCGCTTCTAAACAAGATGCAGCATCTGTGTTTCTGTGTGTGGGTGTGTTACCCCAATCTCTCTTTGCTCTCTTCAGGTGTGAGCTGATCGAAGGTCTTGGCCTCATCCTGTCCAAGAAACGCTTCATGGTCATAATCAAAGTTATCTGCGTCGTCATGGTTGCGGTTGCTAAGCAGGTCGTCATGAATGACACGGTCCTTCTTGTCGATGGTGGGTTTACTGGAGGCGTGCACCACGCACAGCGCAAAACACATGACCAACGGCCGCAGCGCCATACTCTGACACACACACACACGATAGACAGAGGCTTACAACAATATTATGTCAGTGTATTTAGTTTACGACAGGAATTCGTCATGACCATCTTTAATTTAACCGTACTAATAGTAACGGCCTTAGCAAGCTAGAAATCTAGCCGGATATCAACGTGATCAGTGACAGTGTGTGATGAGGTAGCTAGTTAGCTAGTTCCACCAAAGATATAACAAACGCAGTTTCCCTTACTCATCTGTGGCTCCACCGTTTCTGGCTGAACTAGCTACGTTTTTTTACATGACATGGATAGCTAGTTGGCTTTATGTTAGTCTTACCCTGCTGTGCAGCCAATTAGCAAGCAAGCTAACGTTAGCAAATAAGCATGCTTGCTAGCTCGACATCTGTTGAAATAAATGCACTGTTCATGTCAGCGTATAGCGTTTAATGTTACAACAATTTAGCAGGATAAAACAGATGCACTGTGAATTTAGGTATGCGTAAAAGTGATATTTTACTCACCGGTCTTTCTGAAGTCTTTCGATTTTGACCGTCAACGTCATCTACTCCGGATACACACCCATCGCCGTAGTAAAGTCGTTTCCTGTACTAAGATTAGCTTGTTTCATACCGCTCGTCCATTACTCCACTTCTGGACAGCTTCGGCCTTTTGATTGGTTAATAAGCGCCACGTCCTCACGCTACGAATCAAATCAAATCAAATGTTATTTGTCACATACACATGGTTAGCAGATGTTAATGCGAGTGTAGCGAAATGCTTGTGCTTCTAGTTCCGACAATGCAGTAATAACAAGTAATCTAACTAACAATTCCAAAACTACTGTCTTGTACACAGTGTAAGGGGATAAAGAATATGTACATAAGGATATATGAATGAGTGATGGTACAGAGCAGCATAGGCAAGATACAGTAGATGGTATCGAGTACAGTATATTCATATGAGATGAGTATGTAAACAAAGTGGCATAGTTAAAGTGGCTAGTGATACATGTATTACATAAGGATACAGTCGATGATATAGAGTACAGTATATACGTATGCATATGAGATGAATAATGTAGGGTAAGTAACATTATATAAGGTAGCATTGTTTAAAGTGGCTAGTGATATATTTACATCATTTCCCATCAATTCCCATTATTAAAGTGGCTGGAGTTGAGTCAGTGTCAGTGTGTTGGCAGCAGCCACTCAATGTTAGTGGTGGCTGTTTAACAGATACTTGAGATAGAAGTTTTTCAGTCTCTCGGTCCCAGCTTTGATGCACCTGTACTGACCTCTCCTTCTGGATGATAGCGGGGTGAACAGGCAGTGGCTCGGGTGGTTGATGTCCTTGATGATATTTATGGCCTTCCTGTGACATCGGGTGGTATAGGTGTCCTGGAGGGCAGGTAGTTTGCTCCCGGTGATGCGTTGTGCAGACCTCACTACCCTCTGGAGAGCCTTACGGTTGAGGGCGGAGCAGTTGCCGTACCAGGCGGTGATACAGCCCGCCAGGATGCTCTCGATTGTGCATCTGTAGAAGTTTGTGAGTGCTTTTGGTGTCAAGCCGAATTTCTTCAGCCTCCTGAGGTTGAAGAGGCGCTGCTGCACCTTCTTCACAATGATGTCTGTGTGAGTGGACCAATTCAGTTTGTCTGTGATGTGTATGCCGAGGAACTTAAAACTTGCTACCCTCTCCACTACTGTTCCATCGATGTGGATAGGGGGGTGTTCCCTCTGCTGTTTCCTGAAGTCCACAATCATCTCCTTAGTTTTGTTGACGTTGAGTGTGAGGTTATTTTCCTGACACCACACTCCCGAGGGCCCTCACCTCCTCCCTGTAGGCCGTCTCGTCGTTGTTGGTAATCAAGCCTACCACTGTTGTGTCGTCCGCAAACTTAATGATTGAGTTGAGCGTGTAATGTTTTTAAATATTTTCCCCATTCCAAAAAAAAAGAGCAGCACTTATCAAAACAACTTTCTAACATGGACTTTTATTTCTTGTTGTGACATGTTTTTTAACTGCATCACACAACCAAGTTCATTAGTAGGATATGCATGAGTGCATCCCCTCAAGCTGCATGCCCATTTCATCATCAATCATTGACATTCCAACTGAAATGAAAGAATGAGGTGATGGCGATAAAATAGAGATTCAAGCAGTTCTCAATTCCAGGCTAAATCAGGAAATATCCCATCTATTAAGTACTAGAATACGGTAATCAAACACAACACGTCTAGAAAGCGTCATATTTATTTCAACAACATACACAGTACAAAAATATAATTACAAATCAGAGGTAAAACCTAATTAATGGAGTTGCTGACAGTGTCCTGCCTGACCCCTCTACCCAGTCTTCTGCCCCATCATGTGTGCTCCCCCTTCCCCTGCTGGCTTGGAGATCCTCTTTGGGTTCTGGATGAAGTGAGAGAGTGAGTCGAGTCTGGCTGGGGACATTCCGTCACTCAGTGGCTGAAACTGAAAGTCTCCTGCAACAGCAACAAACAGCCACATTCAAGCATCTTCATGTCGCATAAAAAAAAAAACAGAGCTAAATTCAAGCATCTCAAAGTTTGACTTCGGCTACAAAAGGTATTGTGCAGTAAAATTTGCATTGAATGGAGTCACTAGGAGCAAAAGTCCAACCCCGGCAAATTTAATTACATTAATTATGCCATTTGGCAGAAGCTTTTATCCAAAGCGACAATGTCATACACGCATACATTTTTACGTATGGGTGGTCCCAGGAATCAAACCAACTTTACAGTTGTTGCAAGCTCCATGCTCTAACAACAGAGCTCCAGAGGACCCCAGTACTGATCCAAAATAGAGAGCATAGCACAACAGTATGTGTGTGTGTTGGTATGTGAGCGTGAGGGCTCACTGTGTGTGTGTGTGTGTGTAACCTGAGCTGTTGTCTCCTTCCTTTTTCTCAGCAAGAAAGGTTCTCTGCATCATCAGTCTCTTAACAGTGTGGCACTTATAGCTCAGCTCTGGACTGGCTTCAGGGTCTGCCCCTAAAACAAACACACACGAGAGAGAAGAGAGGAGAGAGAACTTAGAGTGAAGATCAGTTCATCTCTATGAAACTCACCACTCGTCAATACTCACCACTCGACTGTCCCTCCTCGAAGAGCACACAGGTGCCCAAGGCATCTGTCAGGAGATATGGGGGAGAGAAGAGAGAGCCAGAGAGGGGAGAGTTAAACAGACACTCAGTCTGTAACTCAGTATCACAACAGGGCACTAATAACAACACTACTCCTAAATATGTAGAACTACATGTACTTTACTGGAAAATGGATAACACAAATGTTGTATTCAAAACAGACCCCTAGCCCATCTTCTCTAGACACCTAGTCTATCAGTAGGCAAGATGCAACAAGTGACATGTTGAGTTTTTTTTTTTTTAGCCCAGTCCCTTCAGATCTAAAGTGTACATAGGGAGGAGGGGCAAGGGGTTCATTATACATTCAGCAAATATGTTGTCAGGCATAAGCAAATAGAATCCACCAATAATGAATACACTTACCGTCATACTCTCCCGCAAACACGTATCTTCCCACCTGCATCATTGGCTGCTCACTGTCAATGTCCTTCAATAAAACAAATAAGAAAATCAACAGGAGGAGGAACGTAGAGGTTTCATTGAACATTTGCTTTGCTACCTACTGTAGCGCGTGAGAAAGGGAAGCCAGATCACTCACCAGTATCTTGCAGGTTCCCTGACACTTGGTCAAAAAATCTGAGTTAATTATACCAGAGAGCTCAACCACAACCAACTGCTCCTAAAAAGAGAGAGGGAGAAAGAGGGGCAGAACATTTAAGAAATTGTCTTCAGTCATTTTTCCATGATAGAGGGTGTATCTGAGCACAACAAACACTAGATGTCATTGTCCACCATAAAATGTGTTGGCTAAGACTTACCAGAGGTCTCTAGAATACTGTAGAAGCCATTTCTACACTACGGATGCATCCCAATACTCTCTTATTTCTCCCAAAGTGTGCACTTGTTAATTTCCCTTCACTGATATGAAAGGAAATGACTGGCTGGTATAAGAAATATGGTGAAAACTCCCTCCAGCCCGACCAATCCAAGGCTTTTAGATTTGTGGGAAGTCTTCAACCTTTCGGGGGAGTTTAAAGGCGGTGAAGTGCACCAGTCCCTCCTGCAGCAAAGCACCCCCCCCCCCTCCTGATGCTGCCACCCCCGTGCTTCATGGTTGGGATGGTGTTCTTCGGCTTGCAAGCCTCCCCCTTTTTCCTCCAAACATAACGATGGTCATTATGGCCGAACAGTTCTATTATGGCGGTTTTGAGCGGCCTTTCAGGCCGAGTGGCCTGGTACCTTCAGGCGTTTGGAAATTACTCCCAAGGATGAACCAGACTTGTGGTCTACAATATCTTTTCTGAGGTCTTGGCTGATTTATTTTTATTTTTCCATGGATGTGAAGCAAAGAGGCGCTGAGTTTGAAGGTAGGCCTTGAAATACATCCACAGGTACACCTCCAATTGACTCAAATTATGTCAATTAGCCTATCAGAAGCTTCTGAAGTCATGTCATTATTTTCTGGAATTTTCCAAGCTGCTTATAGGCACAGTCAACTTAGTGTATGTAAACTTCTGACCCACTGGAATTGTGATACAGTGAGTTAAGTGAAATAATCTGTCTGTCTGTAAACAATTGTTGGAAAAATTGTGTCATGCACAAAGTAGATTTCCTAACCGACTTGCCAAAACTATAGTTTGATAACAATAAACAAGTTTTAATGACTCCAATCTAAGTGTATGTACATTTCTGACTTCAACTCTGTGTAATATAGCTCACACACAGTGCCTTCGGAAAGTATTCAGACCCCTTGACTTTCTCCACATTTTGATAGGTTACAGCCTTATTATAAAATTGATTAAATAAAATACCTCAATCTACACACAATACCCCATAATTACAAAGCAAAACAGAAATAGAACAGAAATATCAAATTTACATAAGTATTTTGACCCTTACTCAGTACACTTTTGGCAGCAATTACATTTTTGGCAGCAATTACATCCTTGAGTCTTCTTGGGTATGACGCAACAAGCGTGGCACACTTTTATTTGAGGAGTTTCTCCCATTCTTCTCTGCAGATCCTCTCAAGCTCTGTCAGGTTGGATAGGGAGCATTGCTGCACAGCTATTTTCAGGTCTCTCCAGAGATGTTCGATCGAGTTCAAGTCCGGGCTCTGGCTGAGCCACTCAAAGACATTCAGAGACTTGTCCCAAAGCCACTCCTGCGTTGTCTTGGCTGTATGCTTAGGGTCGTTGTCCTGTTGGAAAGTGGACCTTTGCGCCAGTCTGAGGTCCTGAGCGGGTTTTCATGAAGGATCTCTCTGTACTTTGGGGAGGGGGGGGTTGCCAGGTTTCCTCCAGACTTGATGCTCGGCATTCAGGCCAAATGGTAATCTTGGTTTCATCAGATCAGAGAATCTTGTTTCTCATGGTCTGAGAGTCTTTAGGTGTCATTCAGCTATCTCCAAGCGGGCTGTGATGTGCCTTTTACTGAGGAGTGGCTTCCGTCTGGCCACTCTACCATAAAGGCCTGATTGGTGGAGTGCTGCAGAGATGGTTGTCCTTCTGGAAGGTTCTCCCATCTCCACAGAGGAACTCTAGAGCTCTGTCAGAGTGATCTTCGGGTTTTTGGTCACCTCCATGACCAAGGCCCTTCTCCCCAATTGCTCAGTTTAGCCAGCTCTATGAAGAGTCTTGGTGGTTCCAAACTTCCTCCATTTAAGAATGATGGAGGCCACTGTGTTCTTAGGGACATTCAATGCTGCAGAAATTATTTGGTACCCCTCCCCAGATCTGTGCATTGACACAATCCTGTCGTCTCGGAACCCTATGGACAATTCCTTTGACCTCGTGGCTTGGTTTTTGCTCTGACATGCACTGTCAACTCTGGGACCTTATATAGACAGATGTGTTCCTTTCCAAATCAAGTCCAACAATTACATTTACCGCAGGTGGACTCCAAACAAGTTGTATAAACATCTCAAGGATGATCAACGGAAACAGGACTCACCTGCGCCCAATTTCGAGTTCCATAGCAAAGGAACTAACACAAAAGTAACACAAAAAACTATCAGTCCACTACGGGTTACCTTCACTGATTCAACTACACCTAACTTGTTTCCCACCCACTCTGAAACCACTACTAGATCTGGCAAAGAGCAAGGATCCACTCTCTCCCAGAAATGTACTCCTAATGGACCAGATTCTTCTTCATGTCCATCAACGCAAGGGTCGGACTCAGAGCTCTTCACCACACCTTCCACGTCACTTAATTGGCCCTTATTAATTTCACCGCCAGAACTCAGTATGGCGTACGGCTCACTCTGTTTGTACTTGACAACAATCTTCGACACACCATCTCTTTCTTTTCTGCCATCTTCAGATTCAACCTCAGCCTCTCATCCTCATTTTCCCTCCATTCCTCTTCCTGAAATCCTATTAAAACGACTCCTAGTGAAAACTCTACATTTCTGTATAGAAATCTCTTTCTTGCCTCCTTGAGGGACGCCATCTATCAAAAAGCTGCATTCCCCTTCCTGAATCCCTGTTCAGCCTGACAATGTCATGTGGAACACACTGGCAGAGGCGGCGTGCAAGAAAAAACATTAAGCATTTGTCGGAAGTAGTGAACACTTCATGAGGTAGGATAGATTATTGTGTACCCACGTGAACAGGAAGTGTTAGCTCACGGGTTGAAGGAGAGAGCATATGGTTCTTACCTTCTCACTAGATCAGCTTTGTAATACAGCTCTCTGCACATTTGTTCGGTAAATCAAATGGATTGCTAATTTTTATTTTATATCCGGCAATAAATGGTTACATCACCCAACCAAAGATCTCCGTCTGGAATGCCAATTCTATGTAATCGCTTCACAAACTGCTCTCATTCTGTGCCAGTGGCGTTTCATAGGGAATCAGAGACGAATAAGCAAAGTCACTATCTGTTACAACTACTCTTTGGTCTTACCTCCTCCTCCCATTCGTCTTCCATATTCACGATGCTTGATAAGAAACTGCCGGGAATAATAAACAAAGACCCACACCGCTGTGAAACAGGCAATAATAACTAAGTACTTCCTGGTCACGGAGTTTGGGACTCCTTCAGAATATAAGTATTTTCCAGTTTAATTAATAATTACGGCGAAAATTATGGAAAATGTGCAAAAATATCGATATGTTATACTAGTTATCATGCAAAGAACAATCGAAATATTTTTTAAGGTTGCCTTTTTTAATCTTAAAAAAAGCCAATGTTTTTTGTGTCTGTACTCCTATCATTTATTGCACAGGTTCAACATTATCTGTACTTATGTCGTAGTAAAAGGTGGGTCCATTTTCCGCAGGAGCACTTTTATATTTCCAAATGCACAGAGTGTACATCAAGTGGAGCCTCGCTGCTCATTTGGCGGCCATTATAGTGGCCAATCAGCTTAAATCGAATAGTTTTTCCATATTGCACCGTACACTATTTTCTGTACGTTGTGTCGCTGCAAAAGGGAGCACTTCAGCTTTCCAGAGTTTACACCCCCAGCAGTGGCACTGCTAATTTTGCAGCCACATTTCATATACAATATTCTGTACATTACATTTAAATTAGCAAAAGTTTAAATTCCATATATGTATTCCAGTTTTCAATGTAAGACTAGTAATTCTATAAATTGAATTGTGTTCATTTCAAATTGTTTGTGCTTTTGTACTTGTCTAATGACTTACCTTTTTATGGATGTTTCCCAGCAGTTTGTGATTTGTTAGTATTTTGTATCAGGGTTGGCTTCATGTTCAAGTCCCATTCTACCACACCTGATTCTACTAATCAGCTTATTAGTAGAAACACTCACAGGTGGCCGGTGGTACCTTAATTGGGGAGGACAGGCTCTTAGTAATGACTGGAACAGAATAATGGGAATGGTATCAAACATGTGTTTCATTCCATTCCATTGACTCTATTCCAACTATTATTATGAGCTGTCCTCCCTTCAGCAGCCTCCTGTGGTAGAACTGCTCTTGAACAAAGGCATGCACACCATGTGGGTCTTTAAGAGCAGGTTGGACCTCAGATTTACTGAGTTACAGGTCATATAAGAAATTCAGTGAATGTAAATAAATAAATTAGGCCCTAATCTATGGATTTCACTTGACTGGGAAAACAGATATGCATCCGTTAGTCACAGATACTTAAAAAAAAGAAAAGGTAGGGGTGTGGTGCGTGGATCAGAAAACCAGTCAGTATCTGGTATGACCACCATTTGCCTCACACAACAAGACACATCTCTTTCACATAGAGTTGATCAGGCTGTTGATTGAGGCCCGTGGAATGTTGTCCCATTCCTCTTCAATGGCTGTGGGAAGTTGCTGGATATTGGCAGGAACTGGAACACACTATCATACACGACGATCCAGAGCATCCCAAACAATGGGTGACATGTCTGGTGAGTATGCAGGCAATGGAAGAACTGGGACATTTTCAACTTCTAGGAATTGTGTACAGATCCTTGCGATATGGGGCTGTGCATTATCATACTGAAATATGAGGTGACGACGGCGGATGAATGGCACAATGATGGGCCTCAGGATTTCCTCACAGTATCTCTATGCATACTTTATGCCATCGATAAAATGCAATTGTGTTTGTTGTCTGTAGCTTGCGCCTGCCCATACCATAACCCCCCCCCCCGCCATCTGCCTGCTATAAAGTTGAAACTGGGATTAATCCGTTAAGAGCACACTTCTCCATCTTGCCAGTGGCCATCGAAAGTGAGCATTTGCCCACTGAAGTCGTTATGATGCCGAACTGCAGTCAGGTAAGACCCTGGTGAGGACAAAGAGCACACATATGAGCTTCCCTGAGACGGTCTCTGACAGTTTGTGCAGAAATTCTTCAGTTGTGTAGACCCACAGTTTCTTCAGCTCTCCGGGTGGCTGGTTTCAGACGATCCCGCAGGTGAAGAAGCTGGATATGGAGGTCCTGGGCTGGCGTGGTTACACGTGGTCTGCGGTTATGAGGCCGGTTGGACGTACTGCCAAATTCTTTAAAACACCATTGGAGGCGGCTGATGGTAGAGGAATTAACATAAAATTCTCTGGCAACAGCTCTGGTGGACATTCCTGCGGTCAGCACGCCAATTGCACTCTCCCTCAAAACTTGAGACATATTTGGCACACATAAGATCTCCAGTGCACCTCCCCAGCCCGGTACGTCATGTGCCGGTTCCCTGCATTCGCCCTAAAGAGCAAGAAACCGTTCGGGAGACGATGGAGAAGTTAGGAGAGAGTGAGAGGAGAGAGATGTTGTGCAAGTGTGTTCTGCTCAACATTCGACCAGAGGATCCGGTTAGCTGTCTGGTGAAACCTGCGCCGGCTTCACACATCTGGCCTCCAGTGCGCCTCCCCAGTCCGGTATGTCCTGTGCCTCCTCCCCGCACTCACCCTGAAGTGCGTGTCACAGTCCGGTGCTACCTGTACCGGCTCCACGCACTAGGCCTCCAGTGCGCATTCACAGTCCAGAGCTTCCGGCGATGGTTCCCGGTCCGGAGCTTCCGGCGACGGTTCTCAGTCCGGAACCTCCTGCAAAGGTCCACGGTCCGGAACCTGCAGCGACGGTCCACGGTCCGGAACTTCCAGCTACGGTCCACGGTTTGGAACCTCCAGCGACGTTCAACGGTCCGGAGCTTCCAGGCAAGGTGTCCAGTCCTGCTCCAGGGCAGGAGCCTTCCTCTGTGCCGGTGGCCAGTCCAGGCACGGTGTCCAGTCCCGCTCCCTGGCAGGAGCCTTCCTCTGCGCCGGTTCCCAGTCCAGGCAAGGCGTCCAGTCCTGCTCCCTGGCAGGAGCCTTCCTCTGTGCCGGTGGCCAGTCCAGGCACGGTGTCCAGTCCCGCTCCCTGGCAGGAGCCTTCCTCTGCGCCGGTTCCCAGTCCAGGCAAGGCGTCCAGTCCTGCTCCCTGGCAGGAGCCTTCCTCTGCGCCGGTGCCCAGTCCAGGCAAGGCGTCCAGTCCTGCTCCCTGGCAGGAGCCTTCCTCTGCGCCGATGCCCAGTCCAGACACGTCGTTCAACCCAGCTCCATGGCCGGAGCCTTCCGCTGCGCCGGTGTCCAGTCCAGGCACGGCGTCCAGCCCAGCTCCATGGCCGGAGCCTTCCTCGGTGCCAGTGCCCAGTCCGGGCGCGGCGTCCAACACAGCTCCATGGCCGGATCCGTGGTCGGGGCAGGGGCATAGAGAGCCCTTGGATTCTCTATAGTGGTTTAGGTCAGGGTGTGACTAGGGGTTGTTCTAGAATGTGTATTTCTATGTTGGTGGTTTTGTATGGTTCCCAATTAGAGGCAGCTGGTAATCGTTGCCTCAAATTGGGGTTCATATTTAGGAAGCCCTATCTCCCACCTGCTTTGTGGGATATTGTTTTGTGTTTGTGCACCACTTCTACACATTTCGTTATTGGTTTATTGTTTTTTCTGTAAAGTTTCACCAAAATAAAGATGTGGAACTTCATTCACGCTGCTCCTGCGTCCGCTCATTTTGAAGTTCGTGACACCTAGGATCAAGGGAGACACTCAAGGTTTTTAGTACTTTATCTCTTGACACATTGATGAAAATAATCATTGCCTCTAAAACTTCAAGCTGCATACTGGACCCTATTTCAACTAAACTACTGATAGAGCTGCTTCCTGTGCTTGGCCCTCCTATGTTGAACATAATAAACAGCTCTCAATCCACCGGATAAGTACCAAACTCATTAAAAGTGGCAGTAATAAAGCCTCTCTTGAAACAGCCAAACCTTGACCCAGAAAATTATCGGCCTATATCGAATCTCCCATTCCTCTCAATTATTTTTAGAAAAAGCTGTTGCACAGCAACTCATTGACTTCCTAAAGACAAACAATGTATACGAAACGCTTCAGTCTGGTTTTAGACCCCATCATAGCACTGAGACTGCACGTGTGAAGGTGGTAATGTGATACCATCGATCACCACATTCTTTTGGAGAAATTGGTCTACATGTTCTGGCCTGGTTTAGATTTTATCTGTCGGAAAGATATCAGTTTGTCTCTGTGGATGGTTTGTCCTGTTGACAAATAAACTGTATATTTCAGTGTTCATCAAGGCTCCGTTTTAGGACCACTATTGTTTTCACTATATATTTTACCTCTTGGTGATGTCATTCGGAAACATAATGTTAACTTTCACTGCTATGCGGATGACACACAGCTGTACATTTCGATGAAACGTGGTGAAGCCCCAAAATTCCCTCCCTGGAAGCCTGTGTTTCAGACATAAGGAAGTGGATGGTGGCAAATGTTCTACTTTTAAACTCGGACAAAACAGAGGTGCTTGTTCTAGGTCCCAAGAAACAAAGATATCTTCTGTTGAATCTGACAATTAATCTTGATGGTTGTACAGTCTTCTCAAAACTATGAAGGACTTTGGCATTACTCTGGACCCTGATCTCTCTTTTGACAAACATATCAAGACTGTTTCAAGGACAGATTTTTTCCATCTACGTAACATTGCAAAAATCAGAAACTTTATGTCCAAAAATGATGCAGAAAAATGAATCCATGCTTTTGTCACGTCTAGGTTCGACTACTGCAATGCTCTACTTTCCGGCTACCCAGATAAAGCACTAAATAAACTTCAGTTAGTGCTAAACACGACTGCTAGAATCTTGGCTAGATCCCCAAAATTTTATCATATTACTCCAGTGCTAGCCTCTCCACACTGGCTTCCTGTTAAGGCAAGGGCTGATTTCAAGGTTTTACTGCTAATCTACAAAGCATTACATGGGCTTGCTCCTACCAATCTTTCTGATTTGGTCCTGCCGTACATACCTACACGTACGCTACGGTCACAAGATGGCCTCCTTACTGTCCCTAGAATTTCTAAGCAAACAGCTGGAGGCAGGACTTTCTTCTATGGAGCTCCATTTTTATGGAATGGTCTGCCTATCCATGTGAAAGATGCAGACTCGGTCTCGACCTTTAAGTCTTTATTGAAGTCTCATCTCTTCAGTAGGTCCAATGATTGAGTGTAGTCTGGCCCAGGAGTGTGAAGGTGAACGGAAAGGCACTGGATCAACAAACTGCCCTTGCAGTCTCTACCTGGCCAGTTCCCCTCTCTCCACTGGGATTCTCTGCCTCTAACCCTATTACAGGGGCTGAGTCACTGGCTTACTGGTGCTCTTCCATGCCATCCCTAGGAGGGGTGTGTCACTTGAGTGGGTTGAGTCACTGACATGATCTTCCTGTCCAGGTTGGTGACCCCCCTTGGGTTGTGCCGTGGCGGAGATCTTTGTGGCTATGTCTCAGAATGGTAAGTTGGTGGTTGAAGATATCCCTCTAGTGGTGTGGGGGCTGTGCTTTGGCAAAGTGGATGGGGTTATATTCTGCCTGTATGGCCCTGTCTGGTGGTATCGACGGACGGGGCCACAGTGTCTCCCGACCCCTCTTGTCTCAGCCTAGGGTCAGTCTGTTATATCTGGAGTTTTTCTCCTGTCTTATCCGGTGTCCTGTGTGAATTTAAGTAGGTTCTCTCTCTCTCTCTCTCGCTCTCGCTCTGGACCTGAGCCCTAGGACCATTCCTCTGGACTACCTGTGGTCTGATGACACCTTGCTGTCCCCAGTCCACCTGGCCGTGCTGCTGCTCCAGTTTCAGCTGTTCTGCCTGCGGCTATGGAACCCTGACCTGTTCACCGGACGTGCTACTTGTCCCAGACCTGCTGTTTTCAACTCTCTAGAGACAACAGGAGCAGTAGAGATACTCTGAATGATCGGCTATGAAAAGCCAACTGACATTTACTCCTGAGGTGCTGACCTGTTGCACCCTCTACAACAACTGCGATTATTATTATTTGACCCTGCTGGTCATCTATGAACATTTGAACATCTTGACCACGTTCTGTTATAATCCCCACCCGGCACAGCCAGAAGAGGACTGGCCACCCCTCATTGCCTGGTTCCTCTCTAGGTTTCTTCCTAGGTTCTGGCCTTTCTAAGGAGTTTCTCCCAGCCACCGTGCTTCTACACCTACATTGCTTGCTGTTTGGGGTTTTAGGCTCGGTTTCTGTACAGCACTTTATGACATCAGCTGTAAGAAGGGCTTTATAAATACATTTGACTGAAATTTGATTGATTATCTTGCCAACGGATAAAATGCTCACTAACAGGGATGTAAACAAATTTGTATACAACATTTTTGAGACAATGTGCGTTTGGTTTTTAATTTGTATATTTCATTTCAGCTCATGAAACATGGGACCAGCACTTTACATGTTGCATTTATATTTTTGTTCAGTGTAGTTCCACCACCACCAAGCTATGGCAAATTGTAATTACATGACTATTTGAATTACATGTAGTTCACTAATCCCCAACACTGACGTCTAAGCAAAATTTCACAAGTTTGAACATCACAGTACAGTACGGCAGAGTTCTGTACAGTAGAGCACAGTAGAACAGAGTACAGTATGGTATGGGACAGAACAGAGTTTTATTCAGTAGAGTACAGTAAAGTACAGTAGAGTACAGTACAGTATAGTTTAATTCAGTAGAGTACAGTAGAGTTTAATTTAGTAGAGTACACTGCACTTCGGCGCCCGAGTGGAGCAGCGGTCTAAGGCACTGCATCTCACTGCAAGAGGCGTCACTACATGCCCTGGTTCTATTCCAGGCTGTATCACAACCCGTCGGTGACTGGGAATCCCATAGGGCGGCACACAATTGGCCCAGCGTCGTCCGTGTTTAGCCGGGGTAGGCCGTCATTGTAAATAAGAATTTGTTCTTAACTAACTTGCCTAGTTAAATAAAGGTTCAATAAAAAGGTGTTTTTAATTTAAATACACTACAGTAAAATATAGTTTAATTTAGGAGAGTACAGTACAGTTTAGTTCAGTAGAGTTGAGTACATTAGAGTAAACTAAGGTAGAATACAGTACACTCTACTTTACTTGTCTTTACTTTACTGTACTCTAGTGTGCTCTACTGTATTATAATCTACTTTTCTTTAGTGTACTGTGTACTGTAATGTACTGTACTTTGCTATGCTCTACTGTACTCTATGCACTGTGCTGTCCAAATTTGTGAAACATAAATGTCTATGATTGTTGGCTGGGTGGTAGCCTAGTAGTTAGGAGGTTGGGCCAGTAACCAAAAGGTAAGTCGCTCTGGATAAGACCGTCTGCTAAATGACTAAAATGTCAGATGTAATTGGTTCAGATTTGGTCCGGTCCGGTACAGATGTCTATGTTTGGGCTATGTTTGAACATCTATATTTGGCCTGTCTGGACCGGATGTCTATGAATGTCTATGATTGGTTCAGAATTGGTCCATGTCCGTGGACGTTGAAATAAAGGCCGGTCCAGACCGCACCAAAATAAGACGGAAGACCAAAAAAAATGAGCTGGTTACAGGAGACACTAGTTTCTCCTGAAATGATCTTTAGTCTGGCTAAGGAAGAAATAGTGAGGAGTAGTTCATATTTATGTGTGTTGTTAAAACAACAAGTGTTATTACCCCTGTTCACTGGGAAAGTTGATTGGTGGTCCCATAGACCGTTCACTCTTCATAGACAAACAACTGGCTACATGAGACACTGATTGCTCCTGATGGACCATGCCAAAAACCAAGGAGATCATCTTTAGCCTGACCGAGGAAGAAATAGTAAATTGTTCTCTCGAGGAGTACTCAGATGTCTGTATTGTTACCCCTATTCACTGGACAAGGGTTCTTCTTTACTGAAGTTATAAGGATCCATTGACATGTCACTCTTCATTGACACACAGCCGGGTACTCGAGACACTGGTCTCTCCTCTTTCTCAAGAGAGACAATCTTTATTGAGAAAGTATTCCCCTCGTCTCCCGTTGTTACTCCCTTCTCAGGAGCAGACAAATACTGTCCTCTGACCTAGATCAGCCCTGTGAACAGGCACACCCACACAGAGAGAGAGAGTTAGGTGAAAAAATATGAAATGCCCATATGTTGATTACTTTTTTTCAAATCCAATGAGTTTTCCACGTTGATGCAGTGACCAAGATTAGTGGCATTGAAATGAATGACGTGGTCCTTTCTGTAAATATTGCCTTGTTTAATAAATGTATCTGGTTACAGTTGTCAAGCAGGACAAACAGTTCAAGTAGACTATTCCTTTAGTCTCGCCTTTCCCCCAACTGCTCTATTCTTCTCCTTCAATAACTTTCTGTTTTCTTGTAGCAAGAAACAGGCTATAATGCTTACCATGTTTTTTCTCTCACTGAGATGGGTTCTTCAGTATGAGAATGTTTCTGTGGGCTGTAGCTTCTTTGTGTTGGTTTCTCAAAGGAGAGAAGGGAGGAAGGAAAGGTGGGTAAGCCAGGGCAGGAACATTATATGGGAACGTGATAGCTAGATTAACTACAGTTGCCTGGTAGGTTGATGCTCTGCCTTTCCCCTCTCAAACAGGAAGACATTTATGATAGATGCATGTGCGATCTTGTGGAACAACCTGTTTTAAAACCTGGAACAAAATGGATTAAAGGTGGATTAACAAGTGACCCAGTGTGGAGTAAAAACAAACAGAGCCTCTACTGTGATCCAGCAGTTGAACATCAGATGAGGAAGGAAATATCTTTGCTGATACATTTAGATACTTTAGCCTACACATGACCATCAGATGTTTTGTCTGTGCAGCTCCCTGTAACAGTTTCTCTCCACCAGAGAGCACTGTTGTTTAGTGAATGGTGAGGTATGTTACCCACGCTCCTCAATCTGCAAATCTTACTACCAACTACCTTTTTACTTGCCCTCTCACTACATTGCTCTTTTTCAATTTCTCTCTTTCTTTCCTTCTCACGTTCTCTCTCTCTCTGCCTGTCTGTCTGTCTCTCTCTCACTGTGCACCATTTTTGCTGGACCTGAGTGGGGTTGCCAGGTCAACCAGACAGGATGTTACCATAGCAATGGCTCATTTAGGTAGGATACCATTGGATACCATGGGTTGGAGAAAAGAGTGTTGGATGAGTCTCCCTTCCCAATTTATTCCCCCCCTCCTCCCCCCTGCTGTACCCAAAGACATGTTATATAGGGTCTGGGGAAGGTGGGGGTTGGAGGTTTGGGTTCATGGGAAGAGACTGGGGGTGCTGGGGGTCTTGTTATGCCCAGGGGGCAGGACGGGCAGGGAGTGTACCAGTGGTTACTGGCCCATTAGCAGGAACAGGGTAAATCTTGCCTGGGGGCAAAGGGAGGGGGGACTGGCACCAGGCCAGGAGTGTGTGTATAATGTTGGGTTGGTTGCACTGATGGTTGTTTTATTGATCGAGACTGCACACGTGTGTTTAGCTTCTGACCGTCCACTAGATTGTCTCTGTGTGAATATATAATGGCTGATTTTGACTCAGTCAAAGGATTAAAGACACACGCATATTCCCCTGAGATATCTCTCCACGCGCTGCGCCTGACATAAAATGGTAGAAAAACACAATGGTACATTCTGTTTTATTTTGATTTTGAATTCCTCTGTATAATATATTATTATAAATATGATCTAAATTTGATGAATTTATGTTTTAATAATGTAACAGTAGA
>NC_143023.1:75353866-75358866 GCF_057628025.1 Oncorhynchus mykiss | reverse complement strand
AAGCATCCCCTCCTATGCCTTCAACAGGGTGCCCTCTCTGATGAGGCTGGACCTAGGGGAGCTCAGGAGGCTAGAGTACATTTCTGACGGGGCCTTTGAGGGCCTGCAGAACCTCAAGTACCTGAACCTAGGGATGTGTAACCTCAGGGAGATGCCTGTCCTGTCTCCCCTGACTGGCCTGGAGGAGCTGGAGATGTCTGAGAACACTTTCCCTGAGATGAAGCCTGGCTCTTTCCGCGGCCTGCGCTCGCTGCAGAAACTCTGGATTATGAACTCTGGGATCACCGTGATCGAGAGGAACGCCTTCGATGACATCACAGCGCTGGTGGAGCTGAATCTAGCCCATAATAACCTGTCATCTCTCCCCCACGACCTCTTTGCCCCGCTGCAGTACCTAGTGGAGCTTCATCTCCACCACAACCCCTGGAGGTGTGACTGTGACGTGGTCTGGCTGTCCTGGTGGCTCAGGGAGTACATCCCCACTAACTCCACCTGCTGCGGCCGCTGCCACTCCCCTGCCCACATGAGAGGACGATACCTGGTGGAGGTGGACCAGACCACATTCCAGTGCTCTGCTCCCTTCATCCTGGATGCTCCAAGGGACCTCAACATCTCTGCAGAGAGAGTGGCTGAGCTCAAGTGTCTTACGGCCGCCATGTCATCGGTCCGATGGCTGCTTCCTAACGGGACCGTTCTGACCCACGGCTCGTCTCATCCTCGGATCTCTGTCCTCAATGATGGAACGCTCAACTTCTCCAACGTTTTGCCATCGGACAAGGGTGTCTATACTTGCATGGTGACTAACATGGCAGGTAACTCCAACGCCTCAGCCTACCTGAATGTCAGCAATGCCGAGCTCAACACCTCCAACCTGTCCTATTTCACTACAGTGACTGTGGAGGTGCTGGAGCCCACCGTAGAAGAGACCCCCAAACCCAAACCCACAGTCCCAGCCTCGCCCTCAGTGTTCCAGCCCGTCTTCATCTCCACGCCCACCATGCTGCTCCAGAGCACCCAGACCCCCCGCCAGGTGTCTCTCCCCACAGCCCGTGGCCCCACCCACCCCTCCGCCAGCCTGGACGAGGTCGTGAAGACAACCAAGATCATCATTGGCTGCTTCGTTGCCGTGACGCTCCTTGCCGCTGCCATGTTGATCGCCTTCTACAAGCTGCGTAAGCGGCACCAGCAGCGGAGCACGGTGGCAGTGGCGCGGACCATCGAGATCATCCAAATGGATGAGGAGGTTCCCGAGGTTCCACCGGCCAGGTCAGGTTCTAGCGAGTCTGAGGAGATGGGGCTGGCTCTGCCCACCATCTTAAAAGCAAGATACATCTCATCATCCTCATCGTCCTCCCACAGAGACAGAGACAGAGACAAAGACAGAGACAGAGACAGAGACAGGGACAGAGCTGCCTACGGGGCTCACTGGACCCATAACAACCTGGGAAACTCCCTGCACCGTTCCTCCAGCCGCCAGCATCATCAGCAGCACCACCACAGCCTCATCAGCACCATCGCAGAGCCCTACGTCATTAAGACAACTCACACCAAGGAGAAGGTCCAGGAGACCCAGATCTAAGGGACTCATGCTGGCCTTACTGTGGATCTAACTGTGTGGATCTAACTGTGTGGATCTAACTGTGGATCTAACTGGGTGGATCTAACTGGGTGGATTTCTATATGGATCTGACTCTACTCCCTCCTCTCTTCCTCTCCTCACTGCTCACCAGTCCATGCAATAGAATGCACAAAGAAGACGGTAACTTTCTTTTGTACAGAGTGCAAAATGGAGACAGTTTTATCTATCTTGTACATGCTTATACATAAATATAGAAATGTAAAAAATATACATCTATATAACTTAATCTAATGGTGGTGTTGGGATTATGTATCAAAGAAGAAAGTAAAATTTAAACTATTTTCTAATAACTTGTAAGTTCTATTTAAAAGCGAGAGATGTTGAGGTCTCGATGATGGTATGTTTGATTGATTGAGGGAGGAGCTGTCTTGAGGGAAACTGTTATTTTTGTCATTTAGACCACTTAGGATGTAGTAAAAGCCCTTTATACCCACAGCAGTTTATAAAACAACAAGCCCTAACATCAGATCAGGCTTCGCAGGTTCATCTCATAAAAGCGGCAGTTTGTACTGTGCCAAACGTTACAAATACAATAAAGGACTCCGGAAGATTATGAAAACCAACAGCCACATCCAAGCAAAATCTAGACAGAAAGACAGAGAGTAATTTGTCGAGGGAGAGACGTAGAGAGAAGAGCATAGATTTTGCTGTTCAGTAGCTATCAGCCAAATGGTTTTAGACTGCAGTGAATTTCTGCAGCTAAGGTTTAACCCTTTGTTTTCCGGAGCAAAGCTACACATCTATCTAAAAACAGCTCTTTATGTTACTGAATCTAAACCCGTTTAGTACGGTTCTATTTGATTTATCCCAGGTCCCCTTGGCTAAGATGAAGGACAGGCTATTATGAACAGAGATTTGGTGTGGTTTCTTCATGCAGATTTAGGTTGCATAAGGTATTGTTGTTTTTTATTTTTGTCTTGGGTTGTGACATGCTTCTTAATGGCATGTGTAGTGCTTAGGGTTAACGTAGTGCTGCATTACAGTGGTTCTCTGTCTGCTCTCTGTAAGGGCTCGTTCTAATGGTAATCCCTCACAGTTACAGACGTGGTGCAGAGAGACTGGGGTTTGCTGACCAATCTGCTTTTGGAAGAAAAAAAGGAGCTGGGCTGAAATTAAATGAATGTCTGGACATTGGGCTTGTTTCTCTATGGACTTCATTGAAACAATGAAATTGTTTTTTCTTTTCCTTATTTTGGGTATTATTTCGAGCAACACTATTTTTATGGGGTGTCTATAAGGAGGCTACAAAAAATAAAACCTTTGGTTTGTATTTCTCTACTTGGAGACACTTCAACGTGTCATTATTTTCCCTGTCCCTCTTGATGACAGTGTGGAGATATTAGCTTGTAAGCCTGATAGCATGTCAGTCCACAAACACTGAACAGATTCATAATTCTAAATGGAGCCCTACCCCCTACCCTCCTAGTCACAACTGTAGATCGGAAAAGGATCATATAAACTTGAGCAATATGGCAATTGCTTCACCTTGCCTTCTGATAGACTCGTGGAATTCTTTGCCATATTGCTTGCACCTATCCAATAATTTCAGACGTACAGTACATCAGTGCTAAGGCGGTAGGGTGTAAGATGGAGTAAGAATTTGGAGGTCCATGCTATTTCTCTGTTAGCTGTGATAAGATATGGTCTACCCTCCTCTTCCCCAGTTATTCCTATGCATTGCGTTTCCACTGGTCCCTGTCAGTGAATGAGTCTTTAAGTGAGGCTGTATACAATGCTGCATTATCCTTCCTCCCACACTGGATCTCTATGAGAGGGCCTTCTGATCTCTGCTGCTTCACGTTGCCGAGGGGGTTAGGTAGACACACACACACGCTGAATGCCAAATCAGCCTCCAGCCCCTTCCCCATAGGCACTCTGTAGAGGTAAAAAATAATAGGTACAAGCAATATGGTAGCAGCCCCCTTGTCCTAGGTGGTATTGTCACTATATGCTCACTATGCTCACACACATACAATCATTTCAGATCTACAGCAGTGCATAGTTGCTAGAGGGGCAGTGCAAATAATCTGACATGGTTTCCTCTCCTTCTATATTTTTCTACTATTTTCCTGATGTGAGGGGATTTTACAGGAGAATGAAAAGTATTGGTATTCTTCCACCAATTGCTTTCCTCTTGTCCTGTAGTGTCACAACAGTGCAAATTAAGGAAACAAGGAGAGAAAGCTACTTTAGATCATTGAGATGCAGCCCAAGTGGTAGCCTTAACAAGGCAATACTTTCCAAATGTAGCGGTACAGTGAAATATATAGTACATCATTGAAGGAGTTTGCATATTGTTAAAATAATTTCTGAATGAAAATGAACCACTCCTTTTATCATTAAGTGGATCTGTACTTCAGGTAACTGCCAAAATAAAGGAAACACCAACATAAAGTGCCTCAATAGGGTGTTGGGCCCCCACGAACAAGAACAGCTTCAACACCTTGGCATAGATTCTACAAGTGCCTGGAACTTTATTGGAGGGATGTGACTTCATTCTTCCATGAGAAACTGCATAAATTGGTGTTTTGTTGATGGTGGTGGAAAACGCTGTCTCAGGCACTCCTCCAGAGTCTCCCATAAGTGTTCAAGTGGGCTGAGATCTCCACACACGCACACACGCACGCACGTACGCGCACACACACACACACACACACACACACACACACACACACACACACACACACACACACACACACACACACACACACACACACACACACACAGCGGATGGTCGGAGGGAATTAACATTATTACAAATCATTTGTAGACTGCAAATTGACTGCAAGAAGCCCAAAGAGATATAATATTTAACTAAAACATAATAATTTAAAACTTTGCTTACATTTGTACACGATCACGTGTCTTTCTATTATTCTGTATTATTCTGTATTTCTTCAGAAAATAAAACCGCCAGTTGAGGAACCCTGCACTATGCTCCGTAGAAACCCCTCTTTGAAAGTCACTGAGATGTCTTCTTCTAGCAATGGTAGCCAAAATAATGGTGGGCGTTTCTAAACATGATCTTAATCATGATGGGATGTTAATTCCTTAATTCACTCAGAAAACCACACTTGTGTGGAAGCACCTGCTTTCAATATACTTTGTATCCTTCATTAACTCGCGTGTTTCCTTTATTTTGGCAGTTACCTGTACATCCCTGTGTGGGAGAAGGAGCCTACAGTGTAACTGATATTTAACTACACTGCCACAATTTCACAATGAAAATGAATCATTTATGTTATCACCAGCAATAAGCTTCCACTGTACATTCACAATGTGTGAGCGTTTCATCATGTCTTGTCCTGCGCTGATTACGCTTCTGAATCACAATGATGTCACACAGTTGAAAGGTCAACCA
>NC_143023.1:75346366-75348866 GCF_057628025.1 Oncorhynchus mykiss | reverse complement strand
GGTCATGCCATCAGCTCTACAGACCTGATTTAGCTCATCAAGGAAGGTTTTATTCAAACAGCGAATCATGTGGCTGCCTGCAACTCAATATATAGAGTATATAGAGTAGAGAGATTTAGATGTTGTTCGACCAAACATGAGAACATGCAAGATGAGTAATCTAAGCAACTTTGACCGTGGTATGATTGTTGATGCCACACATGGTGATTCCAGCATCTCAGAAACAGCTGCCCTCCTGGGATTTTTACGCACTACAGTCTCTAGAGTTTACAGAGAATGGTGCGATAAACAAAACACATTCAGTGAGCGACATTTCTGTGGGCAAAAACACCTTGTTAATTAGAGAGGTCAGAGGACAATGTCCAGACTCATTCAAGCTAACAGAAAGGGCACACAAGCTTGAATAACAGCTGTTTAAAACAGTGGTGTGCAGAATGGCATCTCTTAACGTACAACATCATGAATAATTCAGGCAAAAGGGGGTCCTACCCAGTACTAGATAGGTGTACCTAATAAAGTGGCCGGTGAGTATACAGTAATGCCAAATCTGAAAACGGTCTGAAAAAATGGTACATGGGACCATAGAAACAGTGTCTGATAAAGAATGATGATGAAATATTACAGCCATAGATAATGAAGTCCAATTGGTTCATGTTCCACGGTAATTGAAACTTTCATGATCTAAACATGGAATATTGTTCGTCAGTTTCCATAAAACTAGGCATTAAGAGTAACGCAACAGTTACTTATCATTCTGAGCAGTTGTATCAATTGATAGTTAGATCATTGTAATGAAATGAATAGACAGTCATTTCAGATGTAATGTGTGAATTGCATTTTGAAATGGTAATATTTTGATGTTAAGTTGTGTCATTTTGAACAAGTGATTTTAGTTCAATGAACAAATGATCTTAGCTTTATGTGTGTTGTATCCAAGCAATTGGAAAAAGTGTTAGAATTTAGAAAAATGTGCATTTTGATCATTAGTTGTGAGTTTTGTGTCTAGAGTTTTGAAAAATGACATAAAGGTTCTGAAATTAGTGCCAAAGTGATTGTAAAAAACTGTATTTAGGGGCTTCATAGCAAAGGGGGTGAATACATATGCACACACCACTTTTTTAAATTATTTTTTTCATTTCACTTCAACAATTTGGACTATTTGTGTATTTCCATTACATTAAATCCAAATCAAATTCAATTTAAATTACAGGTTGTAAAGCAACAAAATAGGAAAAACGCCAAGGGGGATGAATACTTTTGCAAGGCACTGTAACTCATACAAACTGACCAGTACAAAGAACCTCTGTAACTGAATTAATCAAAAGGCCAACTCTCTCTCGCTTCCCCTCGCTCTTTTTCTCTCTCCCTCTACATCTCTTCTCTCTCTTTTAAGGTTTATCAACAAGTCACTAACTGTCAAATCTCTGAACAACACAGTTGCAGTTTTGGCAGTTGGTCAGTTTCTCTTTCTTCTCCTTTAAACTTGACTTCCGTCTCGCTCTTTCATTTCTCTGACCCCTGCCAATAACATTCAAGGCTCCTGGGTTGCCATGGTTTCACTGGATCCCCATGTTGTGATTGGTTGTTGAGGGATGTGCTGTCTCTTTCTGTGTGTGTGTGTGTTTGTGTGTGTTGGGGGGAAAGGGAGCTGTGACCAACCCTGATACGTTTTTACTGTGTAATTATCAAAGTGGTCTATTTGTCAGTAGTTTTGAGGCTGTATTGTACTCTGTTATGTGGTTGGAGAGAAAGAGAGCTGACTCAATCCTATCTCTGTATGGGGACTGTTTGTTCAAGGACACTCTTATGTTCCTTTTCAATCACCAGACCATTTAAAAAAAACACAAACTCATGTTTGTTTGTTTGTTCGTGTGTGTGTGTGTGTGTGTGTGTGTGTGTGTGTGTGTGTGTGTGTGTGTGTGTGTGTGTGCGCATCCGTGCGTGTATGTATGCACATGACTTTCAAGCATACAGGCTAAAAGCCAATCAGTGTCATTAATTGTGTAAACTGCCTTAATTTTTGCTGGACCCCAGGAAGAATACTTGCTGTCTTGGCAGCAGGTAATGAGGATCCATAATAAATGCAAATACAATTGCAAGTACCATACACACTTAACAGAGAAAGGTATTCAACACCACTAACAGGAGTAGCCTATAGAACATGAATAATGTAATGACCATCAATTCATAATCAATTGTGTATGAGTGAGAAGCCACTGACTGCTCCACTGTAGGTCTAAAGGAGTCAATTACTTGTCCTTAGGAGAATTACTCATTTAATACAGAGCGGATTAATGTTGCACGCGTCCTAACCAGCTGCTCACAAACAAACCACTGGTAAACACACAGCGCTCTTAATTTTACTCACACACTAATCCTCTACCCTGTGAATTCCACAGACCATTAACAGAGGTAATGTGTTCCAGTGTGTGTGTATGTGTGTGTGTGTGTGTGTGTGTGTGTGTGTGTGTGTGTGTGTGTGTGTGTGTGTGTGCGTGCG
>NC_143023.1:75336366-75341366 GCF_057628025.1 Oncorhynchus mykiss | reverse complement strand
ATCGGAAGAATCCTTGACTGAACCATGATACAGTTATGGAGACCTGAGAGAGCTGGTTAAATCATGTAACTAGGTTAACACTTTACAGAGCAGGGCTCATCAGCTGAATATATTACCATTGCTACTGAATAGCAAGCTATTCACACAAGACCTGCAGAGAGAGAGAGAGAGAGAGAGAGAGAGAGAGAGAGAGAGTGACAAAGAGAGAGTGAGATGCACACACCACACACCAAACGCTAAGCACGATCACCTCACACACCACAGTCTTGTGCATTCATAAAGTGGGGAAATGTAAGATGCCTATAACACAGTGCATATTGAAACGGTTGAAAACCATAGCTATGGCAGGTTCAACTACTGTAGTTCTGGCAGAACCTTCCCATCTGTTGGGCTTTTTACTAATATAACATGTGGCTAAATTTAAATGTACACAAGCAAAAGGAAAATAGAGAAACTCTATTTCTTTCTCTCTTCTTCTCTAATCACAGCATATAGGTTCTGACCATCAGTAGTGTCACAGCCTTCTCTCTCCATTGCTCTCACTACATCTCTCCCTCCCTCCCTCTCACTACATCTCTCCCTCCCTCCCTCTCACTACATCTCTCCCTCCCATCGTTCTCACTACATCTCTCCCTCCCTCCCTCTCACTGCATCTCTCCCTCCCTCCCTCTCACTACATCTCTTCCTCCCTCTCTCCCTCCCTCTCTCCATCGTTCTCACTACATCCCTCCCTCCCTCCCTCCCTCCCTCCCTCCCTCCCTCCCTCCCTCCCTCCCTCCATCGTTCTCACTACATCTCTCCCTCCCTGCCTCTCACTACATCCCTCCCTCCCTCCCTCCAATCATATCATAGGTTCTGATTAACAGCAGTGGCCCAGCTTCCTCTCCCTCTTCTTTCTCTCCCTCTTTCCCTCCCTCTATCTCCTGCTCTCATTCTGCCCGTCAGCATTATACAGTACTGTACTATACATAGTCTCTACTCCTCAACCAGGAAGGAGAAGAGATTTTTGACTTTATTCTAAAAAGCCTTTATTGGCACAATTCAGCTTATTTACATGAGTTAACACCAGGAGAGGAGAGAAGAGAGAAGAGAAAAGGAGAGGAGAAAAGTACAAGAAGATACACATACACACACACACACACACACTCACACACACACACACACACTAGGTCTACCCTCCTTGTTATCCATAATAAAGAGGTATGAGTTTCTGTAATGAGTGAAGGCAGAGAAGAGATATTACAAAACTAAATTACATAGTGCCTTATGAATACAAATACAGTCATCAACCCCCTGGACAGACTGCCTGGACAATAGCGACATCATCATTACACTAACTAGGTTATAATTATATGGACAATGAACTGTTCTGTCACATAAACCCCTCTCATCCTAACCAGCTGGGTCCTGGGGTTACAGAAAGGTCACATTGCATTGTGGAGAACAGACACGTGTCTGTCTAGTAGAATAATCAGCATCACACTATAGAATCAAATAGAATAGTAACTTTATCGTCAATGAAAGATAAACATTTTCCATACAGGCCAGAAGGTTGAAGGTTCTTCATTTTATTTGTCAGTAAAATAATATATAAACAGTGCCAGTCAAAAATGTGGACACACCTGCTCATTCAAGGGTTTATCTTTATTTTTACTATTTTCATACAGAATAATACTGAATAATACTGAAGACATCAAAACTATGAAATAACACATATGGAATCATGTAGTAATCAAAAAAGTGTTAAACGAATCAAAATATACTTCATATTTGAGATTCTTCAAAGTAGCCACCCTTTTCCTTGATGACAGCTTTGCACACTCTTGGCATTGTCTCAACCAGCTTCATGAAGTAGTCACATGGAATGCATTTCAATTAACTGGTATTTCTTGATAAACATTAACTTGTGGAATTTCTTTCCTTCTTAATGTGTTTGAGACAATCAGTTGTGTTGTGACAAGGTAGGGGTGGTATACAGAAGATAGCCCTATTTGGTAAAATACCAAGTCCATATTGTGGCAAGAACAGCTCAAATAAGCAAAGAGAAACGACAGTCCATCATTTCTTTAGGACATGAAGGTCAGTCAATACGGAAAAGTTCCAGAACTTTGAAAGTTTCTTCAAGTGCAGTGGAAAAAACATCAAGTGCTATGATGAAACTGGCTCTCATGAGGACCGCCACAGGAAAAGAAGACCCAGAGTTACCTCTGCTGCAGTTCATTAGAGTTACCAGCCTCAGAAATTGCAGCCCAAATAAATGCTTAATAGAGTTCATGTAACAGACACATCTCAAAATCAACTGTTCAGAGGAGACTGCATGAATCAGGCCGTCATGGTCAAATTGCTGCAAAGAAACCATTACTAAAGAACACAAATAAGGCTTGCTTGGGCCAAGAAACACAAGCAATGGACAATAGACCGGTGGAAATCTGTCCTTTGGTCTGATGAGTCCAAATTTGAGATTTTTGGTTCAAACTGCCGTGTCTTTGTGAGACACAGAGTAGGTGAACGGATGATCCCTGCATGTGTGGTTCCCACCGTGAAGCATGGAGGAGGAGGTGTGATGGTGTGGGGGTGCTTTGCTGGTGACAAAGTTTGTGATTTATTCAGAATTCAAGGCACACTTAATCAGCATGGCTACCACAGAATTCTGCAGCGATACACCATCCCATCTGGTTTGCCCTTAGTGGGACTAACATTTATTTTCCAAAAGGACAATGACCCAACACACCTCCAGGCTGTGTAAGGGCTATTTGACCAAGAAGGAGAGTGATGGAGTGCTGCATCAGATGACCTGGCCTCCACAATCACCCGACCTCAACCCAATTGAGATGGTTTGGGACGGGTTTGACCGCAGAGTGAAGGAAAAGCAGCCAACAAATGCTCAGCATATATGGGTATTCCTTCAAGACTGTTGGAAAAGCATTCCAGGTGAAGCTGGTTGAGAGAATGCCAAGAGTGTGCAGAGCTGTCATCAAGGCAAAGGGTGGCTACTTTGAAGAATCTAAAATATATTTAGATTTTTTTTTTTTTTAATTGGTTACTACTTGATTTCATTATTGATAGTTTTGATCTCTTTACTAATATTCTAAAATGTAGAAAACAGTTTTAAAAATTAAAGGAAAACCATTGAATGAGTAGGTCTGTCCAGAATTGGGCCTGGTACTGTACATACAGTGTGGAGAAAAAGTATTTGATACACTGCAGATTTTGCAGGTTTTCCTACTTACAAAGCACGTAGAGGTCTGTAATTTTTATCATAGGTACACTTCAACTGTGAGAGACGGAATCTAAAACATAAATCCAGAAAATCACATTGTATGATTTTTAAGTAATTCATTTGCATTTTATTGCATGACATAAGTATTTGATACATCAGAAAAGCAGGACTTAATATTTGGTACAGAAACCTTTGTTTGCAATTACAGAGACCATACGTTTCCTGTAGTTCTTGAACAGGTTTGCACACACTGCAGCAGGGATTTTTGCCCACTCCTCCATACAAACCTTCTCCAGATCCTTCAGGTTTCAGGGCTGTCGCTGGGCAATACAGACTTTCAGCTCCCTCCAAAGATGTTCTATTGGGTTCAGGTCTGGAAACTGGCTAGGCCACTCCAGGACCTTGAGATGCTTCTTACGGAGCCACACGTTATTTGTCCTGGCTGTGTGTTTCGGGTCGTTGTCATGCTGGAAGACCCAGCCACGACCCATCTTCAATGCTCTTACTGAGGGAAGGAGGTTGTTGGCCAAGATCTCGTGATACATGGCCCCATCCATCCTCCCCTTTGCAGAAAAGCATCCCCAAAGAATGATGTTTCCACCTCCATGATTAACGGTTGGGATGTTGTTCTTGGGGTTGTACTCATCCTTCTTCTTCCTCCAAACACGGCGAGTACAGTTTAGACCAAAAAGCTCTACTTTTATCTCATCAGACCACATGGCCTTCTCCCATTCCTCCTCTAGATCATCCAGATGGTCATTGGCAAACTTCAGACGGGCCTGGACATGCGCTGGCTTGAGCAGGGGGACCTTGCGTGCGCTGCAGGATTTTAATCAATGACGGCGTAGTGTGTTACTAATGGTTTTCTTTGAGACTGTGGTCCCAGCTCTCTTCAGGTCATTGACCAGGTCCTGCTGTGTAGTTCTAGGCTGATCCCTCACCTTCCTCATGATCATTGATGCCCCACGAGGTGAGATCTTGCATGGAGCCCCAGACCCAGGGTGATTGACCGTCATCTTGAACTTCTTCCATTTTCTAATAATTGAGCCAACAGTTGTTGCCGTCTCACCAAGCTGTTTAAGGTCTACAATTTAGGTCTACAATTTATCCCTGATGTCCTTACACAGATCTCTGGTCTTGGCCATTGTGGAGAGGTTGGAGTCTGTTTGATTGAGTGTGTGGACAGGTGTCTTTTATACAGGTAACGAGTTCAAACAGGTGCAGTTAATACAGGTAATGAGTGGAGAACAGGAGGGCTTCTTAAAGAAAAACTAACAGGTCTGTGAGAGCCGGAATTCTTACTGGTTGGTAGGTGGTCAAATACTAATGTCATGCAATAAAATGCAAATAAATTACTTAAAAATCATACAATGTGATTTTTCTGGATTTGTGTTTTAGATTCCGTCTCTCACAGTTGAAGTGTACCTATGATGAAAATTACAGACCTCTACATGCTTTGTAAGTAGGAAAACCTGCAAAATCGGCAGTGTATCAGTAAAAAGTAAAAAGTATTAGTAAAAGTTTGCGCGCAGAAAAGCACAGTGCATAAGGTAAGCCAAACACTTTGTCCCCTAACAAAGTTCCATTTTAGTTTTCCATCTCCAAAAAATGTTGGTGCTGGCATGAGCCTAACCTGCTGTGAAGATCTCAGGCCTGTTGGGGTGAGTTAGGAACAACACAGAACAGAGGCTAACAGTAGCAATGAACCTTAGAGCAGGGTGACTCACAAATGCAGACACCCATACACTCCAAAGCAGTCTATTTGACTGTATTTGTACTG
>NC_143023.1:74936366-75031366 GCF_057628025.1 Oncorhynchus mykiss | reverse complement strand
AGGAGGCAGACTGAGATTTGGGACCTCCAAAGCCAAATAAGCCTCCTGATTCCTGCTTGGGGGGTTGCTTTGTGGCTGGGAAGGCACTACTCTCCCTACGCCCAGGGCTGGGCTGCTGTGGGGGTTTATGAGGTTCTGATGTTCTCCGATTCTCCAGTGGAGCCTTCTGAGCAGGCACTGGGCTTGCCGGATTTTGAGTGTCTGCTGCAGTAGCAGCTTCAACTATTGATATATCAGGCTCTGATTTTGGTGCCTCTGCTGAGGGCTGTCCTTGTTGTTGTAGAGTCTTCTGTTGTGGAGGTTGTTGGACAAGTGTTGGAGTCGGTCTGTCCACTGGCTTCTGGTCCTGCTGGCAAACCACTGTCGGGGATACCTCCTTCTTCTGTGACGAGCCTGCTGCTGGGGTCTCTTTCACTAAAGCAGGAGTCATAGACACCTTGGGGGAAGCTGGAGGTGTGGTGCGGTGCTCATCCTGAACAGCTGAGGTGATCAAAGTGGATGCAGAGCTGAAGATAGAGGAGCCAAAGCCAAGCATCTTCCCAGACACTGAGTCTTCAGGCTTTGACTGAGCAGGCTGAGATTTAGCCCCACCAAAGCCAAAGAAGCCTCCTGACTCCTGCTTGGGGGGCTGGGCCTGTGGTGGTGGTACAGATTTAGCATAAGAGGCTCCACCTTTTGGAAGCTGTTGTTGAGGCTTCCCAGGCTCTCCTTTCGGTGTCCCTGATAGAGGCTGACGTTGTTGCTCGTGTTGTTGTGGAGTCTCTTGGTGTGGAGGGTGTTGGACAGGGGTTGGAGTTGATTTGTCCACTGGCGTTTTGTCCTGCTGTGAAGCCACTGCTGGAGATAATTCCTTCTGTGGTGACCCTGGTGCTGAGTTCTTCTTCTCTTTCTCTGAAGCAGGAGTCATTGGCTCATTTAGGGGAGCAGTTTCGAGGTCTGGCTTTGGAGCTTGCTGGGGCTGTACTTGTTGGGATGCCTTTGAAGCAGGCTGTTGCAGTGGAGGAGTTTGCTTTTCTGGCTGCTGTACAGGTGTAGCAGCTCCACTGGTTTTGGGTGTGGCTGGAATTGGTTGGTCCACTGGTTTCTGTACAATTATAGGTTCTTGATTCTCCTTCTCAGCCAGAGCAGGTGAAGCTTGTTTCTTTTGTGAGGATCCTAGTGGTGGGGTCTCCTCCTTTTTGTCTGCATTTGGTGCTGGGGTTCCAGCGGGAAATGGTGTCTCCTGAAGTACAGTGGGTGGAGTGATCTCTTGTTGGCCAGCCGCAGGTACTGGGATCTCTTCCTTCTGGGGTTTAGCTGGAGCTGGAGTCGGCTTTGGAGATGCAGCAGGTGTGACAATCTCCTTTTGAAGTGCAACAGGTGTAGAGACTATGCTGGGCAACGGTTGGGATTTCATCATGGGAGGTCCTGGGGGTTCCACTGCTCCGAGTGCTCTCTGCATCTGGCAGGTCAGACAGAGCCATTCCTTCACCTGAAATAAAATAACAGTGTTGATAAAAAAATAACTAAAAATAATAATAACATTAATAATATCTCTCATCTTAGTTGCTATTTAAATACTGCATACTACCTGTGACAAACATACAAAACAACTGTCTTATGCTCTAAATCTAAAGACGCTAAAAAAATTATCATAATTATATCACAGCGTATTAATACAATTCCTTAAGATCTAAAATTAGATCACAACATCTATATAGAGTGTCTTCATAGACCTAAAATCCTCATGGTTTTTCCTCTCATTGTTTGTGAACCTAAATTTTAAAGCCTGATGCATATTCGATAGGTATCTAGCTAGACACATGGGCTCCGATGAGATACATTTTAGTTTGAAACAATTTGATGCAATTGGGGTCGCTGGAAAAGATTCAATGAGTTAACAATTGTTGCATAAACACATTCATTTTAAATTCTAAATTCAAATTGTCTGCTGATGGAGAGCTGGGCCTCTCTGAGCTGGATCTGTCGAAGCAGACTCCTTCCTCTCTGTGTGTGTGTGTGTGTGTGTGTGTGTGTGTGTGTGCGTGCGTGCGTGCGTGCGTGCGTGTGTGTGTGTGTGCGTGTTTGTGTGTGTGTTTGTGTGTGTGTGTGTGTGTGTGTGTGTGAGAGGGAGAGTGTGTGTGTGTGTGTGTGTGCAAGTGTTTTTAAATTCTGTATACCTATGTTCTATGTACTATGAAGGCATCTGACCTGAGCCATAAGGGAGACTAGGCATATACCACCCCACTACCACTATCAGCGGGGCAATGAAGCATGTTTTTTGTCCCTCCACTTTGGTTCTGAAATCAACATCACCCACTGATTAACTTGGAATTATTGCAGATTAAGTGTTTGAGCTAGTCATGTATTAATATTGACTGTAAAAAAAAATTGCTGTGGCAAAGCCAATGAATATGTAGCACAACTTTGGATTTCACCCCCATCTCAAAACCAGATGGTTTTGACTGTTTGGAAGTTTTTACTGAGTGAGCTTCTCTTCACGCTAAGGGCATGCCTCGCAAAAGGGATTGGTGGCCTCGTTATGAAATTATCAACTTTACCATGTAAACTCAGCAAAAAAAGAAACGTCCTCTCTATGAACTGTGTTTATATTCAGCAAACTTAACATGTGTAAATATTTGTATGTACATAACAACAATCAACAACTGAGACATAAACTGAACAAGTTTACAGAAATGGAACTAACAGAAATGGAATAATGTGTCCCTGAACAAAGGGGGGGGGTGGGTCAAAATCAAAAGTAATAGTCAGTGTCTGGTGTGGCCACCAGCTGCATTAAGTACGGCAGTGGATCTCCTCCTCATGGACTGCACCAGATTTGCCCGTTCTGCTGTGAGATGTTACCCCACTCTTCCACCAAGGCACCTGCAAGTTCCCGGACATTTCTGGGGGGAATGGCCCTAGCCCTCACCCTCCGATCCAACAGGTCCCAGGCGTGCTCAATGGGATTGAGATCCGGGATCTTCGCTGGCCATGGCAGAAGACTGATGTTCATGTCTTGCAGGAAATCACGCATAGAACAAGCAGCATGGCTGGAGCCATTGTCATGCTGGAGGGTAATGTCAGGATGAGCCTGCAGGAAGGGTACCACATGAGGGAGGAGGATGTCTTCCCTGTAACGCACAGTGTTGAGATTGCCTGCAATGACAACAAGCTCAGTCCGATCATGCTGTGACACACCGCCCCAGACCATGACGGACCCTCCACCTCCAAATCGATCCCGCTCCAGAGTACGGGCCTTGGTGTAACGCTCGTTCCTTCGACGATAAACTCAAATCCGACCATCTCTGCCATAAATCCCTGCAGATTATCAATACCATAGTGCTCGAGTCATTCCACATTCATTTTATTATATGAGACAAAACTGTGACTCGTCAGTGAAGAGCACTTTTTGCCAGTCCTGTCTGGTCCAGCGACGCTGGGTTTGTGCCCATAGGTAACGTTGTTGCCGGTGATGTCTGGTGAGGAACTGCCTTACAACAGGCCTACAAGCCCTCAGTTCAGCCTCTCTCAGAATATTGAGGACTGTCAGAGCGCTGATGGAGGGATTGTGCGTTCCTGGTGTAACCCAGGCAGTTGTTGTTGCCATCCTGTACCTGTCCCTCAGGCGTGATGTTCGGATATACCGATCCTGCGCAGGTGTTGTTACACGTGGTATGCCACTGCGAGGATGATCAGCTCTCCGTCCTGTCTCCCTGTAGCACTGTCTTAGGCGTCTCACAGTACGGACATTGCAATTTATTGCCCTGGCCACATCTGCAGTCCTCATGCCTCCTTGCAGCATGCCTAAGGCACGTTCACGCAGATGAGCAGGGACCCTGGGCATCTTTCTTGTGGTGTTTTTCAGAGTCAGTAGAAAGGCCTCTTAGTGTCCTAAGTTTTTATAACGGTGACCTTGATTGCCTACCGCCTGTAAGCTGTTAGTGTATTAATGAACGTTCCACAGGTGCATGTTCAAAAATTGTTCATGGTTCATTGAACAAGAATGGGAAACTGTGTTCAAACCCTTTACAATGAAGATCTGTGAAGTTATTTGGATTTTTACAAATTATCTTTGAAAGACAGGGTCCTGAAAAAGGGACGTTTCTGTTTTTGCTGAGTTTAAATCTAAAAATGACCATACTGATTGTTTAAAGTAAAACAACCAAAACAAAGCTGGGCAGAGTGTGCAGTTTAAATAGGCTACTAACATTGCCTGGGGTTGTTTGGCATGCAAAATTACTTATCGATCAATGACTGTCAACACACTTACATGCAGTTCCACACTGAACAAGAGAGGACGCATCAGTTGTTACAAGATAAGATATATTTTCCGACGGTAGAAAGAATGTAATATGAGCAAAAAATACTTGTGAACCATGAATTCATAACCTTAGAATCTATTTTTTGAACGATGCATGCTACATTTGGATTGGTTTGGGATCCGTGGACTGATGCACTTGCATCTTGAACATGGAATCAGGGGCCGATGCGTTTCGGTGAATGTTACATCCCTAGCATATTCTGTAGAATATGGGAGCCACGATGTACTCCAAACCCCTTCAGACAAAAGTCATGCACCGAACAATATGTTAAATGTGATCAGTAGCAGATGAACATGAATGTCAAAACCTTGCCAAGATACTCAAAGACAATGCTGTCAGATTACAATTGGTTTCCAGGAAGATCATAAACCAACATTAGATATTTTTTGAGGAAAGACAATATTAATAACAAGAACTCCATCAAAGCATCTTGTTAACCTTTCTTACACCTCCCATGAAAGACAAGACTGGCGACTATAAACATTGTATATGTATAGTTACTATCATTAACCAATTGTTCTAAAAAAAAAAGCACAACAGTTATTTTAGAGAAGCCTAACTAATTTGATGAAACATATACTATATACTTACTGTTTCATGTGGCATGGGGTTAAATCCACAGAGGTTGCAGACAGTGTTCTTGCATTCTGTGCAGGTGTTGTAGTTGGGAGGGTCCTTGGAGCCCTTGTTGAGTTCCACCTTGCAGAGTGGACAGGTAGATTGGCCTGCTTTGGGTGCTGGTTGGGAGGATGCTGTACCCTTTGGAGGAGCTGATGGGGGTTTGTCCACTTTGGCATGTACTGATGGGGGGACATTGGCCTTCTGGGGATGAGCTGCTTTCTTCTCCTCTGCTTTCTGAGCAGCAGGTAGTTTGGTCTCCTTTGCAGGGGGCATCATGGGGGAGGTCTGGGCCAGTGCAGACATCTTGGGGGAAGCTGGCGGTGTGGTGCGGGGCTCGTCCTGAACAACTGATGTTATCAAAGTGGAGGCAGAGCTGAAGATGGACGAGCCAAAGCCAAACATCTTCCCAGACACTGACTCTTCAGGCTTTGAGGAGGCAGACTGAGATTTGGGACCGCCAAAGCCAAATAAGCCTCCTGATTCCTGCTTGGGGGGTTGCTTTGTGGCTGGGAAGGCACTACTCTCCCTACGCCCAGGGCTGGGCTGCTGTGGGGGTTTATGAGGTTCTGATGTTCTCCGATTCTCCAGTGGAGCCTTCTGAGCAGGCACTGGGCTTGCCGGATTTTGAGTGTCTGCTGCTGTAGCAGCTTCAACTATTGATATATCAGGCTCTGATTTTGGTGCCTCTGCTGAGGGCTGTCCTTGTTGTTGTAGAGTCTTCTGTTGTGGAGGTTGTTGGACAAGTGTTGGAGTCGGTCTGTCCACTGGCTTCTGGTCCTGCTGGCAAACCACTGTCGGGGATACCTCCTTCTTCTGTGACGAGCCTGCTGCTGGGGTCTCTTTCACTAAAGCAGGAGTCATAGACACCTTGGGGGAAGCTGGAGGTGTGGTGCGGTGCTCATCCTGAACAGCTGAGGTGATCAAAGTGGATGCAGAGCTGAAGATAGAGGAGCCAAAGCCAAGCATCTTACCAGACACTGAGTCTTCAGGCTTTGACTGAGCAGGCTGAGATTTAGCACCACCAAAGCCAAAGAAGCCTCCTGACTCCTGCTTGGGGGGCTGGGCCTGTGGCGGTGGTACAGATTTTGCATAAGAGGCTCCACCTTTTGGAAGCTGTTGTTGAGGCTTCCCAGGCTCTCCTTTCGGTGTCCCTGTTAGAGGCTGACGTTGTTGCTCTTGTTGTTGTGGAGTCTCTTGGTGTGGAGGGTGTTGGACAGGGGTTGGAGTTGATTTGTCCACTGGCGTTTTGTCCTGCTGTGAAGCCAAAGCTGGAGATAATTCCTTCTGTGGTGACCTTGGTGCTGGATTCTTCTTCTCTTTCTCTGAAGCAGGAGTCATTGGCTCATTTAGGGAAGCAGTTTCGAGATCTGGCTTTGGAGCTTGCTGGGGCTGTACTTGTTGGGATGCCTTTGAAGCAGGCTGTTGCAGTGGAGGAGTTTGCTTTTCTGGCTGCTGTACAGGTGTAGCAGCTCCACTGGTTTTGGGTGTGGCTGTAATTGGTTGGTCCACTGGTTTCTGTACAATTATAGGTTCTTGATTCTCCTTCTCAGCCAGAGCAGGTGAAGCTTGTTTCTTTTGTGAGGATCCTAGTGGTGGGGTCTCCTCCTTTTTGTCTGCATTTGGTGCTGGGGTTCCAGCGGGAAATGGTGTCTCCTGAAGTACAGTGGGTGGAGTGATCTCTTGTTGGCCAGCCGCAGGTACTGGGATCTCCTCCTTCTGGGGTTTAGCTGGAGCTGGAGTCGGCTTTGGAGATGCAGCAGGTGTGACAATCTCCTTTTGAAGTGCAACAGGTGTAGAGACTATGCTGGGCAACGGTTGGGATTTCATCATGGGAGGTCCTGGGGGTTCCACTGCTCCAAGTGCTCTCTGCATCTGGCAGGTCAGACAGAGCCATTCCTTCACCTGAAATAAAATAACAGTGTTGATAAAAAAATAACTAAAAATAATAATAACATTAATAATATATCTCATTTTAGTTGCTATTTAAATGCTGCATACTGCCTGTGACAAACATACAAAACAACTGTCTCATGCTCTAAATCTAAAGATACTAAAAAAATTATAATAATTATATCACAGCGTATTAATACAATTCCTTAAGATCTAAAATTAGATCACAACATCTATATAGAGTGTCTTCATAGACCTAAAATCCTCATGGTTTTTCCTCTCATTGTTTGTGAACCTAAATTTTAAAGCCTGATGCATATTCGATAGGTATCTAGCTAGACACATGGGCTCCGATGAGATACATTTTAGTTTGAAACAATTTGATGCAATTGGGGTCGCTGGAAAAGATTCAATGAGTTAACAATTGTTGCATACACACATTCATTTTAAATTCTAAATTCAAATTGTCTGCTGATGGAGAGCTGGGCCTCTCTGAGCTGGATCTGTCGAAGCAGACTCCTTCCTCTCTGTGTGTGTGTGTGTGTGTGTGTGTGTGTGTGTGTGCGTGCGTGCGTGCGTGCGTGTGTGTGTGTGTGTGTGTGTGTGCGTGTTTGTGTGTGTGTTTGTGTGTGTGTGTGTGTGTGTGTGTGTGAGAGGGAGAGTGTGTGTGTGTGTGTGTGCAAGTGTTTTTAAATTCTGTATACCTATGTTCTATGTACTATGAAGGCATCTGACCTGAGCCATAAGGGAGACTAGGCATATACCACCCCACTACCACTATCAGCAGGGCAATGAAGCATGTTTTTTGTCCCTCCACTTTGGTTCTGAAATCAACATCACCCACTGATTAACTTGGAATTATTGCAGATTAAGTGTTTGAGCTAGTCATGTATTAATATTGACTGTAAAAAAAAATTGCTGTGGCAAAGCCAATGAATATGTAGCACAACTTTGGATTTCACCCCCATCTCAAAACCAGATGGTTTTGACTGTTTGGAAGTTTTTACTGAGTGAGCTTCTCTTCACGCTAAGGGCATGCCTCGCAAAAGGGATTGGTGGCCTCGTTATGAAATTATCAACTTTACCATGTAAACTCAGCAAAAAAAGAAACGTCCTCTCTATGAACTGTGTTTATATTCAGCAAACTTAACATGTGTAAATATTTGTATGTACATAACAACAATCAACAACTGAGACATAAACTGAACAAGTTTACAGAAATGGAACTAACAGAAATGGAATAATGTGTCCCTGAACAAAGGGGGGGGGTGGGTCAAAATCAAAAGTAATAGTCAGTGTCTGGTGTGGCCACCAGCTGCATTAAGTACGGCAGTGGATCTCCTCCTCATGGACTGCACCAGATTTGCCCGTTCTGCTGTGAGATGTTACCCCACTCTTCCACCAAGGCACCTGCAAGTTCCCGGACATTTCTGGGGGGAATGGCCCTAGCCCTCACCCTCCGATCCAACAGGTCCCAGGCGTGCTCAATGGGATTGAGATCCGGGATCTTCGCTGGCCATGGCAGAACACTGATGTTCATGTCTTGCAGGAAATCACGCATAGAACAAGCAGCATGGCTGGAGCCATTGTCATGCTGGAGGGTAATGTCAGGATGAGCCTGCAGGAAGGGTACCACATGAGGGAGGAGGATGTCTTCCCTGTAACGCACAGTGTTGAGATTGCCTGCAATGACAACAAGCTCAGTCCGATCATGCTGTGACACACCGCCCCAGACCATGACGGACCCTCCACCTCCAAATCGATCCCGCTCCAGAGTACGGGCCTTGGTGTAACGCTCGTTCCTTCGACGATAAACTCAAATCCGACCATCTCTGCCATAAATCCCTGCAGATTATCAATACCATAGTGCTCGAGTCATTCCACATTCATTTTATTATATGAGACAAAACTGTGACTCGTCAGTGAAGAGCACTTTTTGCCAGTCCTGTCTGGTCCAGCGACGCTGGGTTTGTGCACATAGGTAACGTTGTTGCCGGTGATGTCTGGTGAGGAACTGCCTTACAACAGGCCTACAAGCCCTCAGTTCAGCCTCTCTCAGAATATTGAGGACTGTCAGAGCGCTGATGGAGGGATTGTGCGTTCCTGGTGTAACCCGGGCAGTTGTTGTTGCCATCCTGTACCTGTCCCTCAGGCGTGATGTTCGGATATACCGATCCTGCGCAGGTGTTGTTACACGTGGTATGCCACTGCGAGGATGATCAGCTCTCCGTCCTGTCTCCCTGTAGCACTGTCTTAGGCGTCTCACAGTACGGACATTGCAATTTATTGCCCTGGCCACATCTGCAGTCCTCATGCCTCCTTGCAGCATGCCTAAGGCACGTTCACGCAGATGAGCAGGGACCCTGGGCATCTTTCTTGTGGTGTTTTTCAGAGTCAGTAGAAAGGCCTCTTAGTGTCCTAAGTTTTTATAACGGTGACCTTGATTGCCTACCGCCTGTAAGCTGTTAGTGTATTAATGAACGTTCCACAGGTGCATGTTCAAAAATTGTTCATGGTTCATTGAACAAGAATGGGAAACTGTGTTCAAACCCTTTACAATGAAGATCTGTGAAGTTATTTTGATTTTTACAAATTATCTTTGAAAGACAGGGTCCTGAAAAAGGGACGTTTCTGTTTTTGCTGAGTTTAAATCTAAAAATGACCATACTGATTGTTTAAAGTAAAACAACCAAAACAAAGCTGGGCAGAGTGTGCAGTTTAAATAGGCTACTAACATTGCCTGGGGTTGTTTGGCATGCAAAATTACTTATCGATCAATGACTGTCAACACACTTACATGCAGTTCCACACTGAACAAGAGAGGACGCATCAGTTGTTACAAGATAAGATATCTTTTCCGACGGTAGAAAGAATGTAATATGAGCAAAAAATACTTGTGAACCATGAATTCATAACCTTAGAATCTATTTTTTGAACGATGCATGCTACATTTGGATTGGTTTGGGATCCGTGGACTGATGCACTTGCATCTTGAACATGGAATCAGGGGCCGATGCGTTTCGGTGAATGTTACATCCCTAGCATATTCTGTAGAATATGGGAGCCACAATGTACTCCAAACCCCTTCAGACAAAAGTCATGCACCGAACAATATGTTAAATGTGATCAGTAGCAGATGAACATGAATGTCAAAACCTTGCCAAGATACTCAAAGACAATGCTGTCAGATTACAATTGGTTTCCAGGAAGATCATAAACCAACATTAGATATTTTTTGAGGAAAGACAATATTAATAACAAGAACTCCATCAAAGCATCTTGTTAACCTTTCTTACACCTCCCATGAAAGACAAGACTGGCGACTATAAACATTGTATATGTATAGTTACTATCATTAACCAATTGTTCTAAAAAAAAAGCACAACAGTTATTTTAGAGAAGCCTAACTAATTTGATGAAACATATACTATATACTTACTGTTTCATGTGGCATGGGGTTAAATCCACAGAGGTTGCAGACAGTGTTCTTGCATTCTGTGCAGGTGTTGTAGTTGGGAGGGTCCTTGGAGCCCTTGTTGAGTTCCACCTTGCAGAGTGGACAGGTAGATTGGCCTGCTTTGGGTGCTGGTTGGGAGGATGCTGTACCCTTTGGAGGAGCTGATGGGGGTTTGTCCACTTTGGCATGTACTGATGGGGGGACATTGGCCTTCTGGGGATGAGCTGCTTTCTTCTCCTCTGCTTTCTGAGCAGCAGGTAGTTTGGTCTCCTTTGCAGGGGGCATCTTGGGGGAGGTCTGGGCCAGTGCAGACATCTTGGGGGAAGCTGGCGGTGTGGTGCGGGGCTCGTCCTGAACAACTGATGTTATCAAAGTGGAGGCAGAGCTGAAGATGGACGAGCCAAAGCCAAACATCTTCCCAGACACTGACTCTTCAGGCTTTGAGGAGGCAGACTGAGATTTGGGACCGCCAAAGCCAAATAAGCCTCCTGATTCCTGCTTGGGGGGTTGCTTTGTGGCTGGGAAGGCACTACTCTCCCTACGCCCAGGGCTGGGCTGCTGTGGGGGTTTATGAGGTTCTGATGTTCTCCGATTCTCCAGTGGAGCCTTCTGAGCAGGCACTGGGCTTGCCGGATTTTGAGTGTCTGCTGCTGTAGCAGCTTCAACTATTGATATATCAGGCTCTGATTTTGGTGCCTCTGCTGAGGGCTGTCCTTGTTGTTGTAGAGTCTTCTGTTGTGGAGGTTGTTGGACAAGTGTTGGAGTCGGTCTGTCCACTGGCTTCTGGTCCTGCTGGCAAACCACTGTCGGGGATACCTCCTTCTTCTGTGACGAGCCTGCTGCTGGGGTCTCTTTCACTAAAGCAGGAGTCATAGACACCTTGGGGGAAGCTGGAGGTGTGGTGCGGTGCTCATCCTGAACAGCTGAGGTGATCAAAGTGGATGCAGAGCTGAAGATAGAGGAGCCAAAGCCAAGCATCTTACCAGACACTGAGTCTTCAGGCTTTGACTGAGCAGGCTGAGATTTAGCACCACCAAAGCCAAAGAAGCCTCCTGACTCCTGCTTGGGGGGCTGGGCCTGTGGCGGTGGTACAGATTTTGCATAAGAGGCTCCACCTTTTGGAAGCTGTTGTTGAGGCTTCCCAGGCTCTCCTTTCGGTGTCCCTGTTAGAGGCTGACGTTGTTGCTCTTGTTGTTGTGGAGTCTCTTGGTGTGGAGGGTGTTGGACAGGGGTTGGAGTTGATTTGTCCACTGGCGTTTTGTCCTGCTGTGAAGCCAAAGCTGGAGATAATTCCTTCTGTGGTGACCTTGGTGCTGGATTCTTCTTCTCTTTCTCTGAAGCAGGAGTCATTGGCTCATTTAGGGAAGCAGTTTCGAGATCTGGCTTTGGAGCTTGCTGGGGCTGTACTTGTTGGGATGCCTTTGAAGCAGGCTGTTGCAGTGGAGTTTGCTTTTCTGGCTGCTGTACAGGTGTAGCAGCTCCACTGGTTTTGGGTGTGGCTGTAATTGGTTGGTCCACTGGTTTCTGTACAATTATAGGTTCTTGATTCTCCTTCTCAGCCAGAGCAGGTGAAGCTTGTTTCTTTTGTGAGGATCCTAGTGGTGGGGTCTCCTCCTTTTTGTCTGCATTTGGTGCTGGGGTTCCAGCGGGAAATGGTGTCTCCTGAAGTACAGTGGGTGGAGTGATCTCTTGTTGGCCAGCCGCAGGTACTGGGATCTCCTCCTTCTGGGGTTTAGCTGGAGCTGGAGTCGGCTTTGGAGATGCAGCAGGTGTGACAATCTCCTTTTGAAGTGCAACAGGTGTAGAGACTATGCTGGGCAACGGTTGGGATTTCATCATGGGAGGTCCTGGGGGTTCCACTGCTCCAAGTGCTCTCTGCATCTGGCAGGTCAGACAGAGCCATTCCTTCACCTGAAATAAAATAACAGTGTTGATAAAAAAATAACTAAAAATAATAATAACATTAATAATATATCTCATTTTAGTTGCTATTTAAATGCTGCATACTGCCTGTGACAAACATACAAAACAACTGTCTCATGCTCTAAATCTAAAGATACTAAAAAAATTATAATAATTATATCACAGCGTATTAATACAATTCCTTAAGATCTAAAATTAGATCACAACATCTATATAGAGTGTCTTCATAGACCTAAAATCCTGATGGTTTTTCCTTTCATTCTTTGTGAACATAAATTTTAAAGCCTGATGCATATTCGATAGGTATCTAGCTAGACACATGGGCTCCGATGAGATACATTTTAGTTTGAAACAATTTGATGCAATTGGGTTCGCTGGAAAAGATTCAATGAGTTAACAATTGTTGCATACACACATTCATTTTAAATTCTAAATTCAAATTGTCTGCTGATGTAATGCTGGGCTCTGTCGAAGCAGACTCCTCTCTCTCTCTCTGTGTGTGTGTGTGTGTGTGTGTGTGTGTGTGTGTGTGTGTGTGTGTGTGTGTGTGTGTGTGTGTGTATGTGTGTGTGTGTGTGTGTGAGGGAGAGTGTGTGTGAGGGAGAGTGTGTGTGTGTGTGTGCGTGCAAGTGTTTTAAAATTCTGTATACCTATGTTCTATGTACTATGAAGGCATCTGACCTGAGCCATAAGGGAGACTAGGCATATACCACCCCACTACCACTATCAGCGGGGCAATGAAGCATATGTTTTTTGTCCCTCCACTTTGGTTCTGAAATCAACATCACCCACTGATTAACTTGGAATTATTGCAGATTAAGTGTTTGAGCTAGTCATGTATTAATATTGACTGTAAAAAATAATTGCTGTGGCAAAGCCAATGAATATGTAGCACAACTTTGGATTTCACCCCCATCTCAAAACCAGATGGTTTTGACTGTTTGGAAGTTTTTACTGAGTGAGCTTCTCTTCACGCTAAGGGCATGCCTCGCAAAAGGGATTGGTGGCCTCGTTATGAAATTATCAACTTTACCATGTAAACTCAGCAAAAAAAGAAACGTCCTCTCTATGAACTGTGTTTACATTCAGCAAACTTAACATGTGTAAATATTTGTATGTACATAACAACAATCAACAACTGAGACATAAACTGAACAAGTTTACAGAAATGGAACTAACAGAAATGGAATAATGTGTCCCTGAACAAAGGGGGGGTCAAAATCAAAAGTAACAGTCAGTGTCTGGTGTGGCCACCAACTGCATTAAGTACGGCAGTGGATCTCCTCCTCATGGACTGCACCAGATTTGCCCGTTCTGCTCTGAGATGTTACCCCACTCTTCCACCAAGGCACTTGCAAGTTCCCGGACATTTCTGGGGGGAATGGCCCTAGCCCTCACCCTCCGATCCAACAGCTCCCAGACGTGCTCAATGGGATTGAGATCCGGGATCTTCGCTGGCCATGGCAGAACACTGATGTTCATGTCTTGTAGGAAATCACGCACAGAACAAGCAGTATGGCTGGAGCCATTGTCATGCTGGAGGGTAATGTCAGGATGAGCCTGCAGGAAGGGTACCACATGAGGGAGGAGGATGTCTTCCCTGTAACGCACAGTGTTGAGATTGCCTGCAATGACAACAAGCTCAGTCCGATCAAGCTGTGACACACCGCCCCAGACCATGACGGACCCTCCACCTCCAAATCGATCCTGCTCCAGAGTACGGGCCTTGGTGTAACGCTCGTTCCTTCGACGATAAACGCAAATCCGACCATCTCTGCCATAAATCCCTGCAGATTATCAATACCATAGTGCTCGAGTCATTCCACATTCATTTTATTCTATGAGACAAAACTGCGACTCGTCAGTGAAGAGCACTTTTTGCCAGTCCTGTCTGGTCCAGCGACGCTGGGTTTGTGCCCATAGGCAACGTTGTTGCCGGTGATGTCTGGTGAGGAACTGCCTTACAACAGGCCTACAAGCCCTCAGTCCAACCTCTCTCAGAATATTGAGGACTGTCAGAGCGCTGATGGAGGGATTGTGCGTTCCTGGTGTAACCCGGGCAGTTGTTGTTGCCATCCTGTACCTGTCCCTCAGGTGTGATGTTCGGATATACCGATCCTGCGCAGGTGTTGGTACACGTGGTATGCCACTGCGAGGATGATCAGCTCTCCGTCCTGTCTCCCTGTAGCACTGTCTTAGGCGTCTCACAGTACGGACATTGCAATTTATTGCCCTGGCCACATCTGCAGTCCTCATGCCTCCTTGCAGCATGACTAAGGCACGTTCACGCAGATGAGCAGGGACCCTGGGCATCTTTCTTTTGGTGTTTTTCAGAGTCAGTAGAAAGGCCTCTTTAGTGTCCTAAGTTTTTATAACGGTGACCTTGATTGCCTACTGCCTGTAAGCTGTTAGTGTATTAACGACCGTTCCACAGGTGCATGTTCATAAATTGTTCATGGGTCATTGAACAAGCATGGGAAACAGTGTTTAAACCCTTTACAATGAAGATCTGTGACGTTATCTGGATATTTACAAATTATCTTTGAAAGACAGGGTCCTGAAAAATGGGCGTTTCTGTTTTTGCTGAGTTTAAATCTAAAAATGACCATACTGATTGTTTAAAGTAAAACAACCAAAACAAAGCTGGGCAGAGTGTGTAGTTTAAATAGGATACTAACATTTCCTGGGGTTGTTTGGCATGCAAAATTACTTGTCGATCAATGACTGTCAACAAACTTACACGCAGTTCGACACTGAACAAGAGAGGACGCATCAGTTGTTACAAGATAAGAGATATTTTCTGACGGTAGAAAGAATGTAATATGAGCAAAAAATACTTGTGAACCATCAATTCATAACTTTAGAATCTATTTTTTGAACGATGCATGCTACATTTGGATTGGTTTGGGATCCGTGGACTGATGCACTTGCATCTTGAACATGGAATCAGGGGCCGATGCGTTTCGGTGAATGTTACATCCCTAGCATATTCTGTAGAATATGGGAGCCACGATGTACTCCAAACGACTTCAGACAAAAGTCATGCACCAAACAATATGTTAAATGTGATCAGTAGCAGATGAACATGAATGTCAAAACCTTGCCAAGATACTCAAAGACAATGCTGTCAGATTACAATTGGTTTCCAGGAAGATCATAAACCAACATTAGATATTTTTTGAGGAAAGACAATATTAATAACAAGAACTCCATCAAAGCATCTTGTTAACCTTTCTTACACCTCCCATGAAAGACAAGACTGGCGACTATAAACATTGTATATGTATAGTTACTATCATTAACCAATTGTTCTAAAAAAAAAAAGCACAACAGTTATTTTAGAGAAGCCTAACTAATTTGATGAAACATATACTATATACTTACTGTTTCATGTGGCATGGGGTTAAATCCACAGAGGTTGCAGACAGTGTTCTTGCATTCTGTGCAGGTGTTGTAGTTGGGAGGGTCCTTGGAGCCCTTGTTGAGTTCCACCTTGCAGAGTGGACAGGTAGATTGGCCTGCTTTGGGAGCTGGTTGGGAGGATGCTGCTCCCTTTGGAGGAGCTGATGGGGGTTTGTCCACTTTGGCCTGTACTGATGGGGAGACCTTGGCCTGCTGTAGTTGCTCTGCTTTCTTCTCATCTGCTTTCTGAACAGCAGGTGGTTTTGTCTCCTTTGCAGGGGGAATCTTGGGAGAGGCCTGGGCTGCTGCAGACACCTTGGGGTAAGCTGGCGGTATGGTGCGGGGCTCCTCATGAACAGCTGAGGTGATCAAAGTGGACGCAGAGCTGAAGATGGAGGAGCCAAAGCCAAACATCTTCCCAGACACTGACTCTTCAGGCTTTGAGGGGAAAGATTCAGATTTAGCACCACCAAAGCCAAATAAGCCTCCAGACTCATGCTTGGGCGATTGCTGTGTGGCTGGGATGGCACTACTCTGCCTACGTCCAGGTCTAGGCTGTTGTGGTGGTTTTGGTGGTTCTGATGTTCTCCGGTTCCCCTGTGGTGCCTTCTGAGCAGGCCCATGGCTTGCCAGATTTTGAGTGTCTGCTGCTTTAGCAGCTTCAACTATTGATATATCAGGCTCTGATTTTGGTGCCTCTGCTGAGGGCTGTCCTTGTTGTTGTAGAGTATTCTGTTGTGGAGGTTGTTGGACAAGTGTTGGAGTCGGTATGTCCACTAGCTTCTGGTCCTGCTGTGAAGCCACTGTCTGAGAAATCTGCTTCTTCTGTGGCGAGCCTGGTTCTGGTGCGTTCTTCTCTTTCATTGAAGCAGGGGTCACGGTTTCCTTTTTGGCTGAGGCTGTAGTAGGGGCCACTTTTCGGGGACCAACTGGTGTGTGAGTCTCCTTCTTTTGAAGTGCAACAGGTGCAGCCACCTTGGGGGAAGCTGGTGGTGTGGTGCGGGGCTCCTCCTGAACCGCTGGCGTAATAAAAGTGGAGGCAGAGCTGAAGATGGACGAGCCAAAGCCAAACATCTTCCCCGACACTGACTCTTCAGGCTTTGAGGAGGCAGACTGAGATTTAGGACCTCCAAAGCCAAATAAGCCTCCTGATTCCTGCTTGGGGGGTTGCTGTGTGGCTGGGAAGGCACTACTCTCCCTACGCCCAGGGCTGGGATGCTGTGGTGGTTTCGGTGGTTCTGATGTTCTCCGATTCTCTAGTAGAGCCTTCTGAGCAGGCACAGGGCTGGCTGGTTTTTGAGTATCTGCTGCTTTAGCAGCTTCAGCTTTTGACACTTCAGCTGCAGGGGGAACTGGTTTCCTTTGAGGGGAGCCTGGGGTTTGACTGTCTTTCTTCGCAGATGCAGCAGCTGTTGCAATATCCTTTTGGCCTGCACTGGGTGTGACAGCGACCGTTTGAGGTGCAGACACCTTGTTGGGAGACGGTTTAATAATGGGGGATCCTGGGGGTTCCATTCCTCCAGGAGCTCTCTGCATCTGGCAGTTCAGACACAGCCACTCCTTCACCGGAAAGAGCAATGTTGTGTTAGATACGTAGTGTATACCCTGGTTACCTGTTGGTATAATAGCTGGATAAAATCATTTCAAGGAATCTTCATAAATATACTGCTGAATATTTCCATGTGAATATACAGTCTGCATACAACATGCCCAGTCATTGCTCTAAGTAACTTGATGAATATTGTAGTTATAGTTGAATACAAATTTAGCATTTTTTGTAACTGAAGCAATTAATACAAGTAACCAACTAGGTTGCTACAAAAATGTCCCTGTCAATTAACTTTGAATTGAATAAAATATTGTTTTAAAAAAATATATATATTTAACCTTTACTTAACTAGTCAGTTAAGAACAAATTCTCATTTACAATGACGGCCAACCCCAGCCAAATCCTAACTCGGACAACGCTGGACCAATTGCACACCGCCCTATGGGACTCCCAATCACGGCCGGTTGTGATACAGCCTGGAATCTAACCAGGGTCTGTAGTGACGCCTCTAGGACTGAGATGCAGTGCCATAGACCGCTGTGCCACTTGGGAGCTCTGGTTGGCACAGGTAAATTGATAGAGTAGCCATAATTGTATTATGTTGAAATGAATTCAAAGAACTGTAATGTATTACCTCAGGAACGTTTGGCATGGGGTTGAATCCACAGAGGTTGCAGACAGTGTTCTTGCATTCTGTGCAAGTGTTGTAGTTGGGAGGGTCCTTGGAGCCCTTGTTGAGTTCCACCTTGCAGAGTGGACAGGTAGATTGGCCTGCTTTGGGAGCTGGTTGGGAGGATGCTGCTACCTTTGGAGGCTCTGATGGGGGTTTGTCCACTTTGGCCTGTACTGATGGGGAGACCTTGGCCTGCTGGGGTTGCTCTGCTTTCTTCTCCTCTGCTTTCTGAACAGTAGGTGGTTTGGTCTCCTTTGCAGGGGGCATCTTGGGAGAGGCCTGGGCTGCTGCAGACACCTTGGGAGAAGCTGGAGGTGTGGTGCGGGACTCGTCTTGAACATCTGAGGTGATCAACGTGGATGCAGAGCTGAAGATGGAGGAGCCAAAGCCAAACATCTTCCCAGACACAGAGTCTTTAGGTTTTGAGGGGACAGGCTGAGAGGTTGGTGAAGTGGCCACTTTTGGAACACCAGCAGGGGTGAGAGTGTCCTTCTTTTGAGGAGCAACAGGTGTAAAGACTTTGCTGATCGAGTGTTTAATCATGGGAGTTCCAGGGGGTTCCATTCCTCCAAGAGCTCTCTGCATCTGGCAGTTCAGACACAGCCACTCCTTCACCTGAAATAGTAAGGATGTGTTAGATATATACTGTATACTCAGGTTTCCTGTTGGTATCTAGCGGAGTTCAATTCATGCCAATCTAACTTTACAAATGGCTGAATATGTGCATAGGAAGTTACACAGTTGGTATATTTTTCAGGACCCAGTTATTGCATCAGTTAGGTTGTCTATTTAAAGTTTAAATATAATCATGTATGCTTTTGGGGAAAAAATAAGTCAATACAATATCTGTGTGGAAATCTACACAAATTATGACTGGTATTGATTGGCTAAAGTAGCCTATACATACTTGCAGCTTTGCATTTAATAAAAAACGTTGTTATGTAAACACAGGAAAAATGAGAGAGCCTGCATAATTTGTATCATCTACAAAGCTGGTTCTGTGGAAAAAAATAGCTAATGTGTATCATCAAAACAGACTACTGTGATTTGATCATTTAGAAACAAATCAGTGAACATGAGGCTGTACTTTGTAATCTTCTAAAAAGCTGCATCCATAAGTGATAACAGGACATCTGCTTGCTAAAAGCAGTGCACTTGAACTGTCATGTTCTCTTACCTCTGATCCATGTGGCATGGGGTTGAATCCACAGAGGTTGCAGACAGTGTTCTTACATTCTGTGCAGGTGTTGTAGTTGGGAGGGTCCTTGGAGCCCTTGTTGAGTTCCACCTTGCAGAGTGGACAGGTGGATTGGCCTGCTTTGGGAGCTGGTTGGGAGGATGCTGCTCCCTTTGGAGGCTCTGATGGGGGTTTGTCCACTTTGGCCTGTACTGATGGGGGAACCTTGACCTGCTGTGATTGCTCTGCTTTCTTCTCCTCTGATTTCTGAGCAGCAGGTGGTTTGATCTCCTTTGCAGGGGGCATCTTGGGAGAGGCCTGGGCTGTTGTAGACACCTTGGGAGAAGCTGGCGGTGTGGTGCGGGACTCATCCTGAACAGCTGAGGTGATCAACGTGGATGCAGAGCTAAAGATGGAGGAGCCAAAGCCAAACATCTTCCCAGACACAGAGTCTTTAGGTTTTGAGGGGACAGGCTGAGAGGTTCGAATCACTGGCTCCTTTTTGGGTGAAGCTGGTGCAGTGGCTACTTTATAGGGACCAGATGATGTTGGAGTGTCTTTCTTTCGAGCAGCAGCAGGAGCTGAGACTTGGTTGGGTGAAGGTTTGGGTTTCATCATGGGATGTTCTGGATCTTCCATTCCTCCTAGTGCTCTCTGCATCTGACAGTTCAGGCACAGCCACTCCTTCACCTTAAACATTTTCACATTGTAAAAGGAATACAGAATTGGATACATTTCTTATACAGCTCTTTCTACGCATGATGGAAAGTGGCACAAGCAAATGTTTCTGCAGTGATATCATCAGACACTTTCCTTACTCTCTAGGACATAAATTGTCCAGCACACTATGATACATCATTCTTGCTGTTTTGAGCTTTAACATGACTTGCAATTTAAGTATTTGGTGTATTGCATACGTACCAAGCACATTGTAAAAGAGATCTATTGGAACCATCTAAAATTCCACTTCTATTCACTATAAGTCTAGTACCATGCTACTGTTGGTAGAATTAATATGTGTCAAGAACAAATCAGGAAATGAAATAGTCATAACGACTTCACATGAGACTTTGCATTGTCTCTCTTTTATAAAGGCTAGAAATTGTCAGTAAATGCAAATATACTAAAATCCCAAACTATTCATACAGTCTAAAACCTTACCACACTGGTTTTTCCTACCATATTTGTATGAGGAGAGACTAAACAAGTAATGAATAGACCAACTGTGCAATGTCTAAAAGTTATTTCTGGAACTGAAATACATTGATCGAAACGAATAGACATGTCAAATCTGACAGATAACAATTTAATTTCAGAATGACTACAATTTTCCTATGGATGATTTGTGGAGAGATTATTTATCTATCTGAACTTTTCTATAAAAGAGAGAGCCTTGTCTAAATAATATTATAAACTGGGTGGTTCGAGCCCTGAATGCTGATTGGCTGAAAGCTGTGGTATATCAGACCTTATACCATGGGTATGACAAAACATTTACTTTACCTGCTCTAACTACATTGGTAACTGGTCTATAATAGCAATGGTGCACCTTGGGGGTTTGAGGTATATGGCCAAAATACAACGGCTAAGGGCTGTATCCAGGAACTTCACATTGTGTTGTGCATAAGAACAGCCTTTAGCCATGGTATATTGGCCATATACCACACCCCCCATGCCTTATTGCTTAAATATAGCACTCATAATTAATTTACACAGTAATAAAGAGATTCTGGTTGTTTTACCTCAGAAACGTTTGGCATGGGGTTGAATCCACAGAGGTTGCAGACAGTGTTCTTGCATTCCGTGCAGGTGTTGTAGTTGGGAGGGTCCTTGGAGCCCTTGTTGAGTTCCACCTTGCAGAGTGGACAGGTGGACTGGCCTGCTTTGGGAGCTGGTTGGGAGGATGCTGCTCCCTTTGGAGGCTCTGATGGGGGTTTGTCCACTTTGGCCTGTACTGATGGGGGAAACGTGGCCTGCTGGGGTTGCTCTGCTTTCTTCTCATCTGCTCTCTGAGCAGCAGGTAGTTTGATCTCCTTTGCAGGGGGCATCTTGGGAGAGGCCTGGACCGGTGCAGACACCTTGGGGGAAGCTGGCGGTGTGAAGCGGGGCTCATCCTGAACAGCTGAGGTGATCAAAGTGGATGCAGAGCTGAAGATAGAGGAGCCAAAGCCAAACATCTTCCCAGACACTGGCTCTTCAGGCTTTGACTGAGCAGGCTGAGATGTAGCACCACCAAAGTCGGAGAAACCCCCTGACTGCTCTTTGGTGGGCTGGGCCTCTGGTGGCACAGCTTTGGCAGGAGAGGCTCCACTTTTTGGAGGCTTCCCAGGCTCCTGCTGTGTGGATGGGGAAGCATTACTCTGCTTAAGCCCAGGTTGGCCTGGCTGCTCTGGTGGTTTCTGAAGCCCTGATGTTCTCCGGTTCTCCTGTATTGTCTTCTGAGCAGGAGCTGAGCTGGCAGGTTTCTTAGGATCTGCTGCATTAGCAACCTCTGTCTTGGGTGGCTGTGTTGCTGATGTAGCAGGTTTCCTCTGAGGGGAGTCTGGTGTTGGAGTGCCTTTCTTTTGGGGTGTGCTGGGTGGGACAGTGGTCCTCTGAGGTGCAGAACCGTTGATGGGAGAAGGTTGGGGTTTTATCATGGGAGGTCCTGGGGATTCCATTCTCTTCGTCTGGCAGTTCAAACACATCCACTCCTTCACCTGAAGGAAAACAACAGTGTTAAGATGGTCAAATAACATGATGCTACATGGTTCAATATCATCTATTAACCTGATTTCATGTTCAACATAATCAGCAAAAGCAGTGTTCCTTTCTGCTGATAAACACCTTCATGAAAACATTCACTATGTTCTGTGCCTGTCATCATGAGTGAGTTTTAAGTCTTTGCAGAGGAGCCCAAGCTGATTTTCAATTCTAGTTGCCACTAAACATCAGTAACAAGACATTGCTACTGTGTTGTGTTGAAGCTAAGATGGTTTAAATTCATGTCAGTGTCCTCAAGGAAATTCAAGTATGAAATGAACTATTAGAGAAGACAGCGTTCACCCATTGTGTAAAATATATTCGTAATTATTTCAAGTTCGCTAATTACACCTTTTTGGGTAATTAAGCAATTATTGATTGATATTATTATACTGTAGCCATTAGCCAATAGTATTCAGAGTAAATACTCTATGTTGTTTACACAAGAGGCTATATCTTTGACTGTCACTTAGGAGGGAGCTGATCATCAGCCTTAAAATGTATTTTTTTAATTTAAACATTTATTTCACCTTTATTTAACCAGGTAGGCCAGTTGAGAACAAGTTCTCATTTACAACTGCGACCTGGCCAAGATAAAGCAAAGCAGTGCGACAAAAACAACAACACAGAGTTACACATGGGATAAACAAATGTACAGTCAATAATACAATAGAAAAATCTATATACAGTGTGTGCAAATGTAGTACAATTAGGGAGGAAAGGCAATAGGCCATAGTGGCGAAATAATTACAATTTAGCATTAACACTGCAGTGATAGATGTGCAGATGATGATGTTGAAGTAGAGATACTGTGGTGCAAAAGAGCAAAATAACCAAGAAAATGGGGATGAGGTAGTTGGGTGGGCTATTTACAGATAGGCTGTGTACAGGTGCAGTGATCAGTAAGCTGCTCTGACAGCTGATCCTTAAAGTTAGTGAGGGAGATATAAGTCTCCAGCTTCAGTGATATTTGCAATTCGTTCCAGTCATTGGCAGCAGAGACCTGGCAGGAAAGGCCAAAGGAGGAGTTGGCTTTGGGGATGACCAGTGAAATATACCTGCTGGAGCGCGTGCTATGGGTGAGTGCTGCTATGGTGACCAGTGAGCTGAGATTAGGCGGGGCTTTACCTAGCAAAGACTTATAGATGACCTGGAGCCAGTGGGTTTGGCGACGAATATGAAGCGAGGGCCAGCCAACGAGAGCATACAGGTCGCAGTGGTGGGTAGTATATGGGGCTTTGGTGACAAGACGGATGGCACTGTGATAGACTGCATCCAATTTGCTGAGTAGAGTGTTCGAGGATATTTTGTAAATGACATTACCCAAGTCAAGGATCAGTAGGATAGTCAATTTTACAACGGTATGTTAGGCAGCATGAGTGAAGGAGGCTTTGTTGCGAAATAGGAAGCCGATTATAGATTTAAATTTGGATTGTAGATGCTTAATGTGAGTCTGGAAGGAGAGATTACAGTCTAACCAGACACCTAGGTATTTTTAGTTGTCCACATATTCTAAGTCAGAACCGTCCAGAGTAGTGATGCTAGTCGGATGCAGGCAGCAATCGGTTGAAGAGCATGCATTTAGTTTACCTTGCATTTAAGAGCAGTTGGAGGCCACTGAAAGAGTGCTGTATGGCATTGAAGCTCGTCTGGAGGTATGTTAAAACAGAGTCCAAAGAAGGGCCAGAAGTATACAGAATGGTGTCATCTGCGTGGAGGTGGATCAGAGAATCACCAGCAGCAAGAGCGACATCATTGATATTTACAGAGAAAAGAGTTGGCCCGAGATTTGAACCCTGTGGCACCTCCATAGAGACTGCCAGAGGTCCGGACAACAGGCCCTCCAATTTGACACACTGAACTCTATCTGATATGTAGTTGGTGAACCAGGCGAGACAGTCATTTGAGACAGCAAGGCTGTTGAGTCTGCCGATAAGAATGGGGTGATTGACAGAGTCGAAAGCCTTGGCCAGGTCGATGAAGACGGTTGCACAGTACTGTCTTTTATCGATGGCGGATATGATGTCGTTTAGGTCCTTGAGCGTGGCTGAGGTGCACCCATAACAAGCTCGGAAACCAGATTGCATAGCGGAGAAGGTACGGTGGGATTCGAAATGGTCAGTGATCTGTTTGTTAACTTGGCTTTCAAAGACTTTAGAAAGGCAGGGCAGGATAGATATAGGTCTGTAACAGTTTGGGTCTAGAGTGTCTCCCCCTTTGAAGAGGAGGATGACCGCGGCAGCTTTCCAATCTTTAGGGATCTCAGACAATATGAAAGAGAGGTTGAACAGGCTAGTAATAGGAGTTGCAACAATTGCAGTGGATAATTTTAGAAAGAGAGGGTCCAGATTGTCTAGCCCATCTGATTTGTAGGGGTCCAGATTTCAGAACATCAGCTAACTCGACTTGGGTGAAGGAGAAGTGTGTGTGGGGGGGGGGGGGGGGGGCTTCGGCAAGTTGATGAGGGTGATGCAGAGCTGTTGACCGGGGTAGGGGTAGCCAGGTGGAAAGAATGGCCAGCCGTATATTTTTTTTAATTAAAATCCTCGATTATCGTAGATTTACCTAGCCTCAGTGTTTCCTAGCCTCAGTGCAGTGGGCCACTGGGAGGAGGTGCTCTTATTCTCCACGGACTTTACAGTGTCCCAAAACCTTTTGGGAATTTGTGCTACAGGATGCAAATGTCTGTTTGAAAAAGCCAGCCTTTGCTTTCCTAACTGACTGTGTATATTGGTTCCTAACTTCAATGAAAAGTTGCATATCGCGGGGGCTTTCGATGCTAATGCGGTACGCCACAGGATGTTTTTGTGCTGGTCAAGGGCAGACAAGTCTTGAGTGAACCAAGGGCTATATCTGTTCTTAGTTCTACATTTTTTTATTGGGACATGCTTATTTAAGATGGTGAGGAAAGCCCTTTTAAAGAATAACCAGGCATCCTCTACTGACGGGATGAGGTCAAAATCCTTCCAGGTCGATAATGTGTCCTACATAGCTCACTGCCTGCACTCACAATTCCAATGGCCCCTACTGTAAATAGTAACAATAATAATAATTGATTTTACATGCAAAAGGTTTTCAGACCCCTTGATTTTATTCAAATTTTATTACCTTACAGACGTATTCTAAAATGGATACAATTGTTTTTTTCCCTCATCAATCTAAACACAATACCCCATAATAACAAACCAAAAAAAGGTTTGTAAATTTTTTTGCAAATGTATAAAAATAAAAAAAATGAAAAATCACATTTATAGAAGTATTCAGACCCTTTCCTCGGTACTTTGTTAAAGCACCATTGGCAGTGATTGAGTCTTCTATGATATGACGCTACAAGCTTGACACACCTGTATTTGGGGAGTTTCTCCCAATATTCTCATGCTCCTTCAAATTGGATGGGGAGCATCGCTGCAAAGCAATTTTTTGGTCTCTCCAGAGTTCAAGTCCTGGCTTTGGCTGAGCCACTCAAGGACATTCAGAGACTTGTACCGAAGCCCCTTTTGCGTTGTCTTCGCTGTGTGCTTAGGGTCATTGTCCTGTTGGAAATTGGACTTACGCCCCACTCTGAGTCCTGAGAATCTTTCTGTACTTTTCTTCGTTCATCTTTCCCTCGATCCTGACTATTCTCCAAGTCCCTGTAGCTGAAAAATATCCCCACAGCATAATGCTGCCACCACCATGCTTCACCTTAGGGATGGTGCCAGGTTTACTCCAGACGCGACACATGGCATTCAGGCCAAAGATTTCAATCTTGATTTCATCGGACCAGAGAATCTTGTTTCTCATGGTCTGAGAGTCTTTGGCAAACTCCAAGCAGGCGGTCAAGTGCTTTTTACTGAGATGTGGCTTCACTCTACCATAAAGGCCTGATTGGTAGAGTGCTGCAGAGATGGTTGTCCTTCTGGAAGGTTCTCCCATTTCCACATAGGAACTCTGGAGCTTTGTCAGAGTGACCATCGGGTTCTTGGTCTCCTCCCTGACAAAAGGCTCTTCTCCCCCGATTGCTCAGTTTGGTCGGGCAGGACAGCTCTAGGAAGAGTCTTGGTGGTTCCAAACTTCTTCCATTCAAGAATGATGGAGGCCACTGTGTTCTTCAATGCTGCAGACATTTTTTGGTACCCTTCCCCAGATCTGTGCCTCAACACAACCCTGTCTCTGAGCTCTACGGCAATTCCTTCAACCTCATGACTTGGTAATTGCTCTGACATGCACTGTCAACTGTGAGACCTTATATAGACAGGGGTGTGACTTTGTAAATCATGTCCCATCAATTGAATGTACCACAGATGGACTACAATCAAGTTGTAGTAACACCTCAAGGATGATCAATGGAAACAGGATGCACCTGAGCTCAATTCGAGTCTCATAGCAAAGGGGCTGTGTACTTATGTAAATAAGGTATTTCTATTTTTTATAAATTTGCAAACATTTATAAAAATCTGTTTTCACTTTGTCATTATGGGGTATTGTGTGTAGATTGATGAGGATTATTTTTATTTAATACATTTTTGAATACTTTCCAAACACACTGTATATACTGCTTTTCTAGACATCCAAAGCGCTTTACATAGCAAGGGGGAAGCTCACCTCATCCACCACCAATGTGTAGCACGCACTTGGGTGATGCACGGGAACCAATATACGGCAGAACCCTCACCACACATAAGCTATCAGGTGGAGAGGTGAGGAGTGATATATGCCAATTAGGAATGAGAGGTGATTAGGTGGCTGGGGTTAACATCCCTACTCTTACAATAAGTGCCATCAGATTATTTTGTGACCACAGTGAGTCAGGATACCCGTTTAACGTCCCATCTGAAAGACGGCACCCTACTCCGGGCAATGTTCCCATCACTGCCATGGGGCATTGGGATCTCCTAAGACCAGAGGGAAGCGTGCCCCCCCCCCCACTGGCGCTCCAACACCACCTCCAGCTGCATCTGGTCTCCCGTCCAGGGACTGACCAGGACTGACCATGCTGAGCTTCAAAGGCAAGCCAGCAGTGGGATACTGTAAATGGTCAGAGGACCATCAGGTCTACATACATGAGCTTGGTGTTCGAATCTGTTTATCTGCTCTCTGATAGTGATACCACACTCCTGAGGGAAGCACATAATGCAGGCTATCAGACCAAAGGCCACTTGTGGAAAAGTTGACCATACCTCCTACTGCCTCCTGTAATGGTACGAGGCCTCTGTGATGGTACGAGGCCTCTGTGATGGTAAGAGAGGCACAGGTCTGCATAAAGCACTGATAACACTAACTGATCTTATCACTTCTTAGAAATGTGCTGTTTACCAAGTCACAGGCAAAACTATTCTGTTTCTCTTTATGGTACTGCAGTGACTGTCAGGTGAAACAGCAGGTTGACGTTTATTGTCATGAGTCTTGTCCTGAAGGCAGAAATGAGCGACTTTCACCTAGATAGGCCAGGTGCAAAGTAAAAATTGTCTATATTGTAAAAATTAATGAAAACAAAAATGTGATATTGGGTCTTAATTTAAGGTTAGGGTTAGGCATTAGGGTAAGCAGTGTAGTTAAGGTTAGGGTTAAGGTTAGGTTTAAAATCAGAATTTATGACTTTGTGGCTGTGCCAGCTAGTGAACACGCTGCAGAGCTTCCTCCAGAACAAGATTCATTATGAAAAATACTAACCTGCGATCAAACACCTAAATTATCTCAATCACAGTAGTGGGTCTATATAATCAACCCATTCTACTCACAAACATAGCAAGCTCTCCATTCTGCAGATTACTAGTGTAGACCACTATCATGAGTCTATACTGGCATCACGTGAGATCAAGTGGCCTTGGACTGTCCTTGCCAATCTACCCTACAAACAGTGTGCATTGAATTACAGAGTCAAGTGTCAAGTCCTTTTGTGCTGCAGATAACCTAGAAGACGGAGTGTCCATTTAGAGCACCACCCAACATGGTGTTCCCTGACAGTGTAGCGCAGTCTGGGGATAAAAAGGCTTTATCTACAGCAGCTTTCGACCTATCACAAACACGTGTCATTACCGCGCCAGCATGGATTTAGCTGTGAATATCTCACTAAAACCATTATGCTGAATGCATCTCTATCAGAAACCATCACAAAGCATGCCAGCGAAGGTATAAGATTCAATCATAGCCAGGCATTGGGGAACCCAGTACAGTGGTCTGGAATTACACTTGAAGGTGTGTGCTTGCTTTGGTTATAAGCTTTGGGTCAGAATAGTGCCTCTGGAGAGATAATATATAATTGTGTGCATTCACCAGATTGATTATTGTGCTACAGCCTTGCATCCGTCTCTACACAGTGAAGCAAGACTAGCTTTACTCTGCTCCAATGAACATTGATGATGAGAGATTTGACAGAATGACTCATTAAGCAAGCCAGTTAAAACTCTCTTAGAGATAATCACTTCCTAAAAATAGCTTGCTTTATAACCATCATGTACACCAGAGTGCATCTGAGTGGCAGTGATCATGTAGGCCTTACCCACTAATGACTGTGTAGAAATCAGAACTTAGTGTGACGTGGGGCCTGTTTACATTACCCTTTCTGAAACCCAGTCTCTGGCTCAACGCATGATCGATTGCATAATTGCAAATTAATGAGTCGTCAGCATCAAATTGTAAGATTTAACAGCTTGTAGTAAAGTGGTGGCAGCTAATTAATATTACCTAGCATTTTATTGCACTATATTGACGCGGTCAATTTTGAAGGGATTGTGACAGTGAAATAGCATCTTCTAAAATATTATAGTGACACCACAGCACCAATGGGTCTACATAGGTTAATGGCAGCATTGCCAGGGCATAGGAAAGTAGATGTGAAAATATTGTTATACTATTAACCAATAAATACAGCCACAGAGCAGTGAAAAGGATACAGACATCTTACCTCGGTAACATGTGGCATGGGGTTGAATCCACAGAGGTTGCAGACAGTGTTCTTGCATTCCGTGCAGGTGTTGTAGTTGGGAGGGTCCTTGGAGCCCTTGTTGAGTTCCACCTTGCAGAGTGGACAGGTGGACTGGCCTGCTTTGGGAGCTGGTTGGGAGGATGCTGCTCCCTTTGGAGGCTCTGATGGGGGTTTGTCCACTTTGGCCTGTACTGATGGGGGAAACGTGGCCTGCTGGGGTTGCTCTGCTTTCTTCTCATCTGCTCTCTGAGCAGCAGGTAGTTTGATCTCCTTTGCAGGGGGCATCTTGGGAGAAGCCTGGACCGGTGCAGACACCTTGGGGGAAGCTGGCGGTGTGAAGCGGGGCTCATCCTGAACAGCTGAGGTGATCAAAGTGGATGCAGAGCTGAAGATAGAGGAGCCAAAGCCAAACATCTTCCCAGACACTGACTCTTCAGGCTTTGAGGGGGCAGGCTGAGATTTAGGACCACCAAAGTCAAAGAATCCCCCTGACTCCTTCTTGGTGGGCTGGGCCTCTGGTGGCACAGCTTTGGCAGGAGAGGCTCCACTTCTTTGAGGCTTCCCAGGCTCCTGCTGTGTGGATGGGGTAGCATTACTCTGCTTAAGCCCAAGTTGGCCTGGCTGCTCTGGTGGTTTCTGAAGCCCTGATGTTCTCCGGTTCTCCTGTATTGTCTTCTGAGCAGGAGCTGATCTGAGCTGTTTCTGAGGGTCTGCTGCTTTAGCAACCTCTGTCTTGGGTGGCTGTGTTGCTGATGTAGCAGGTTTTCTCTGAGGGGAGTCTGGTGTTGGAGTGTCTTTGTTCTGTGGTGCAGGAGATGTAGAGGCTTTGTTGGGTGAAGGCTGGGGCTTCATCTTAGGGGGTCCAGGTGGGTAAGAGCCTCCGAGTGCTCTCTGCATCTGGCATGTCAGACATAGCCACTCCTTACCCTGCAATGGAAATCATGGTTTTAGCATCATATACTGATTTTCTTTAACAAAACACATCTGGGAACCATTATCATGATCAAGGTTTTTTTTTCATGATCTATCTGTTGTTCTAAATTCATACTAGTAGTACATAATGGTTTTAATTTATTGTTCAAAATATGTGAATATTAGAATAACATTGTGTCTTCGTCTTTACATTACAGTCTTTACCCTCCTACCATGTTAATGACTGTAGTGAGCATGCTGACTGAACTGTCAATAAATCAGATTACTCTCTTGAAGCAGCCTGCTAAGTGGTAACTAAAGTCAATATTCTGACTGATCAAATCAAGTTGGCCAGGCCCAATTATGCTCAATTCTCCACTGTACAAACAGTTTGACATAGAATGCGATTCATAGTACAAATGCTACAAGGTGAACTAAGGTCAAAAATAATATATTAGGTCTACTGTTAAATAACTGATAAATTACTAACAATATACAGTACCAGTGTCATGCCCTGACCTTAGAGATCCTTATTTATTCTCTATGTTTGGTTAGGAAAGGAGGTGACTTGGGTGGGAAAATCTATGTTTTCTATTTCTTTGTTGTTTTGCCGAGTGTGGTTCCCAATCAGAGGCAGGTGTCTATCGTTGTCTCTGATTGGGGATCATATATAAGTTGTGATTTTCCGTTTGGGTTTTGTGGGGTGTCATTTTCTGGTTAGTGTCTGTGCCTGACGGAACTGTTCGCTTTCGTTTTTGTTATTTTTGTTTGAGTGTTTCTTGTAAATAAATATCATGAACACTTTCCACGCTGCGCTTTGGTCCACTCTTCCTTCCACCGACGACGAGCGTTACAACCAGTCAAAAGTTTAAAGAAAAAACCACAGACGATGCCAAGGGTGTAAAGCTGTCATCAAGGCAAAGGGTGACTACTTTGAAGAATCTCAAATATAAAATATACAGTGCCTTGCGAAAGTATTCGGCCCCCTTGAACTTTGCGACCTTTTGCCACATTTCAGTCTTCAAACATAAAGATATAAAACTGTATTTTTTTGTGAAGAATCAACAACAAGTGGGACACAATCATGAAGTGGAACGACATTTATTGGATATTTCAAACTTTTTTAACAAATCAAAAACTGAAGAATTGGGCGTGCAAAATTATTCAGCCCCTTTACTTTCAGTGCAGCAAACTCTCTCCAGAAGTTCAGTGAGGATCTCTGAATGATCCAATGTTGACCTAAATGACTAATGATGATAAATACAATCCACCTGTGTGTAATCAAGTCTCCGTATAGATGCACCTGCACTGTAATAGTCTCAGAGGTCCGTTAAAAGCGCAGAGAGCATCATGAAGAACAAGGAACACACCAGGCAGGTCCGAGATACTGTTGTGAAGAAGTTTAAAGCCGGATTTGGATACAAAAAGATTTCCCAAGCTTTAAACATCCCAAGGAGCACTGTGCAAGCGATAATATTGAAATGGAAGGAGTATCAGACCACTGCAAATCTACCAAGACCTGGCCGTCCCTCTAAACTTTCAGCTCATACAAGGAGAAGACTGATCAGAGATGCAGCCAAGAGGCCCATGATCACTCTGGATGAACTGCAGAGATCTACAGCTGAGGTGGGAGACTCTGTCCATAGGACAACAATCAGTCGTATATTGCACAAATCTGGCCTTTATGGAAGAGTGGCAAGAAGAAAGCCATTTCTTAAAGATATCCATAAAAAGTGTTGTTTAAAGTTTGCCACAAGCCACCTGGGAGACACATCAAAAATGTGGAAGAAGGTGCTCTGGTCAGATGAAACCAAAATTGAACTTTTTTGGCAACAATGCAAAACGTTATGTTTGGCGTAAAAGCAACACAGCTGAACACACCATCCCCACTGTCAAACATGGTGGTGGTAGCATCATGGTTTGGGCCTGCTTTTCTTCAGCAGGGACAGGGAAGATGGTTAAAATTGATGGGAAGATGGATGGAGCCAAATACAGGACCATTCTGGAAGAACCTGATGGAGTCTGCAAAAGACCTGAGACTGGGACGGAGATTTGTCTTCCAACAAGACAATGATCCAAAACATAAAGCAAAATCTACAATGGAATGGTTCAAAAATAAACATGAAGAGAATGGCCAAGTCAAAGTCCAGACCTGAATCCAATCGAGAATCTGTGGAAAGAACTGAAAACTGCTGTTCACAAATGCTCTCCATCCAACCTCACTGAGCTCGAGCTGTTTTGCAAGGATGAATGGGAAACAATGTCAGTCTCTCGATGTGCAAAACTGATAGAGACATACCCCAAGCGACTAACAGCTGTAATCGCAGCAAAAGGTGGCGCTACAAAGTATTAACTTAAGGGGGCTGAATAATTTTGCACGCCCAATTTTTCAGTTTTTGATTTGTTAAAAAAGTTTGAAATATCCAATAAATGTCGTTCCACTTCATGATTGTGTCCCACTTGTTGTTGATTCTTCACAAAAAAATACAGTTTTATATCTTTATGTTTGAAGCCTGAAATGTGCCAAAAGGTCGCAAAGTTCAAGGGGGCCGAATACTTTTGCAAGGCACTGTATGTTGATTTGTTTAACACTTTTTTGGTTACTACATTATTCCATACGTGTTATTTCATAGTGTTCATGTCTTCACTATTATTCTACAGTGTAGAAAATAGTCCAAATAAAGAAAAACCCTTGACTGAGTAGGTGTGTCCAAACTTTTGACTGGTACTGTATACTTCAGCAATAAGGCCCGGGGGTGTGGTATATGGGCAATATAACACAGCTAAGGGCTGTTCTTACGCGCAACGCAGAGTGCCTGGTATTTTGGCCATATATCACAAACCCTCGAGGAGCCTTATTGCTATTATAAACTGGTTACCAGAGTAATGACAGCAGCTAAACTAAACATTTTGTAATATCCGTGGTGTACGGTCTGATATACCATGCCTTTCAGCCAATCAGAGTTCAAGGGTCAAACCACTCAGTTTCTAATGTTAAATATATACTGGAATGAATCTCTACTTACACCCGAGTCAGGAGGACTGAAGCCACACAAGCTGCAGACGACAGTCTTACACTGTGTGCAGGTGTTATGGTTGGGTGGCTCCTTGGTGTTCAGGTTGAGTCCAGTAGTGTTGCACACTGGACACAGGGGTTTAGCTCCAGCCATAGGTCCAGCATTAGACTGAGTCCCAGGTTTACCAGAAGCCTGCTGCTGTGGTGTAGTCCTGGGGGAGCCCTGCTGCTGAGTCCCTTTCTTAGTGAACCCTTGTGGCTGAACTCCAACCTTAGGGGACCCTTGCTGTTGTGGTCTACCCTTAGAAGGGGCTTGCTGTTGAGCTCCAACCTTAGGTGAACCTTGTTGTTGGGGTCCAACTTTAGTAAGAGCTTGATGTTGAGCCCCAACTTTATGTGAACCTTGCTGTTGGGGTCCACTTTTAGCAGGGGCTTGCTGTTGAGCTCCAAACATAGGCAAACCTTGCTGTTGTGGTCCACACTTAGGAGCTTCTTGTTGAGCCCCAACCTTAGGTGACCATTGTTGTTGTGGTCCACCCTTAGCAGGGGCTTGCTGTTGAGCCCCTACCACAGGGGAATCTTGTTGTGGTCCAGCTTTAGGAGGTCCTTGCTGCTGGGGGGCTTGTTGTAGTCTTCCTTTACCAGGTCCTTCCTGTTGAGGCTCACCTTTATGAGATCCTTGCTGTTGAGGTCCACCCTTATCAGGGGCTTCCTGTTGTGGTTCACCCTTAGCAGGGGCTTGCTGTTTTGGTCCACCCTTAGTGGAGGCTTGCTGCCCGCTAGGTTTGTCTGCTTGACCAGCCTGGCCATTCCCCTGGAGCTGGGGTCCTGCCTGTTTAGGAGGTGCCTGGTCCTGTTTCCTATGTCCCTGCTGCGGGGCCTTCCGAGGGCCAGGGCCTGACCCAGGCTGCTGAGTGCCTGCTTTCTGTTTGTCCCCCTCCGTATTATCCCCAAACAGACTTCCTCTGACAGCAGAAGAGACGGAGCTGAGGGGATTCGCACCACTTAAAAAGTTAGAGAACATGGCAGGTTCCTCCTCGCTGGACTCTACAGAGCTGCCTGAGTCAGAGCAGGAGCTATCCTCTCTCTTCTCTCCTGCAGGGGCCTGGGGAGGAACTGGGGCTGGGGGTAGGGCATCTACCGCCCCACTACTGCTGTCGCTGCTACTACTGCTACTGTTGCTGCTGCTGCCTGGGCTCTCCTCTGGTTCAAATTCTACACCAGAATTCCTACAGAAACGATAGAGAGGGAGACGGGGGGAGGGGAGGGGGGGGGCAGGTAGAGAGACGAGCATGTGTGTGAGAGAGAGAGAGAGTTAAGGTAGAGAGTGTGGAAGAGAGGTGGGGTGAAGGTTAGGGAGAGAGAGCATGACAGAAAAATATAGAGAGAGAATGAGAGGAATATGAGCATATTTGTAATGCATTTACAATATTCTGATTTCACATGCTACCCCAGGCAGGCAGGGGATGGTAAACAAATAACATCTCAAAATATATTGGAAAATAATGAGAACACAGGGAACATAATGCCATCAATGCCTCTGAGGTCCGTTTGTTATTCCCTCTCTGTATCCTGATACACCTCAAATCCTGCATAGAAAATATACATATTAATCAATTGCTACATGGCTATAGCAACATATTGTCAATGCAACATGTAAACATTTTAGAGCGAGAGAGAGAGAGAGAGAGAGAGAGAGAGAGAGAGATGGGGAGGGAGAGAGAGAGAGAGAGAGAATGTTTTCTAATGTCAAACAAAGTGAATATTGGAACAATATTTCTACGATAGGAATGTTAGGAATGGTCAGTGGGGACCTAAAGAATAATCATGTCATATTGTTAAATATTTTGTGATGTTATTAAAAACTGTATGTGCCATATACTGTAACTTAGAAACACATTCTAGCTTTCAAGTTTCCATCCAATATGATGTTAATACAATATTAAGAATGATGAAACTATTTTTGTTAAGATATGAATGTGATTTTGGTTTTCTAATGAGATAATATTTTTTCATGTCCATTGCATATGAACTAAGCCACGCCCCTAATGCGGTCAGAATAGCGTGTCACTGTGATGGAACCGCTTTTCCGACCAGTGCTTAAAAGGACTCGCTAAGAATTTAACATCTTCAGACCAGCAGATGGACAACGTGAGCTGAACTTTACGAATGGTTGAAACTCTAAGACTCAACACGAGCTGAAGAAGATAAAGACCTTAAGATTTCCAGTTTGCAGCTGGGCATGTAAAAGTGGTCCTAGAACTTTGACTGTCTATCCGAGAAAGGAAGGAGAAGATCCCATCTCAGACAATCATTGGTGCATCTGAAGAAACATCCACTACAAGCCGGAGCAACTAAGAAGGACATTGTGACCTCTGATGGACAAGAAGAGCCTTACACCCATCGAGCCACTTCCCATAGAAGGATCGATTGGTTTCAGAGAGCCAAAGGACAAAGACATCTACACATAAATACATTATATTACTTACCCAAATGGGCGGTGGTTCATGAGCAAAGTATTATTATTACTTTGAGGGTAATTTCCAAATGTACGATAAGTTTGACTCTCTTCGTCTCTCCCTCTCTTTATCTACCCCTCCCTCTCCATATGTGTAACAAGCTGTCATATCTTATCAGTAAATAAATAATTCAATCAATTTGTGTAGAAATTAATAATCCGAAAAGGCTGGTGTTCTTGGGGATTCCAGAAGTCTGTGACTTGCAGAATGAGACTGATATGAGGTAATGATTAATAAGTGACTGTTATCGATATATAACATATATATCTTATATATCTTTAGAGTTTAATTCGGGAGAAGGTAATTTGTTAAACAACTTCTTTCGTAGTGCCCCAAATTCCTAATGAGTTAATTGTTACATGATTAATTTAATCAGGTAACAATTAAATATAGTTAGTTGATTCGATAAATAACAGTCATCAGATTAATGAAAGTCACATCACGACAACAGCATGCCTATGAGTTATTTTGCAAACATGTTATCCACAACATGTCTTGTCTTATGAACTGTTATTTTAAATAATTACATCATGGATATGAATAAATTATTTATATATACACTACTAGATTACTAACATATATATATATATACTACTAGATTTGTGTTTAGAAGCCACCACGCCACCATCTTGGCAATTCCCCACCAGTGGCAAACATATTTTGGAAGCTATAGAAATGTATTTATTAATATCTACACTTCTTTTTGCCATGTTTATTATATTACAGACACCTTAATGCATACTTTAAAATGTTATTATGTCAGCTAAACATAAAAATATAACATGAAAAAATATATGATTTTTTTTTTCTTAAAGTATAATATTTTATAACGTACTAATGTTACTGTCCCCACTACAACAAAAATACTTAAATATACAGTGGGGAGAACAAGTATTTGTTACACTGCCGATTTTGCAGGTTTTCCTACTTGTAGGAATGTAGAGGTCTGTAATTTTTATCATAGGTACACTTCAACTGTGAGAGACGGAATCTAAAACAAATACCCAGAAAATCACATTGTATGATTTGTAAGTAATTAATTTGCATTTTATTACATGACATAAGTATTTGATCACCTACCAACCAGTAAGAATTCCGGCTCTCACAGACCTGTTAGTTTTTCTTTAACCTCTTTGTGTTAGGGGGCAGTATTTTCATAAAAAATTTAAAAACGTTCCCGTTTCAACGGGATATTTTGGCAGGAAAAGATGCTAGAATATGCATATAATTGACAGCTTTGGATAGAAAACACTCTAACGTTTCCAAAACTGTAAGGATATTGTCTGTGAGTATAACAGAACTGATGTTGCAGGCAAAAGCCTGAGAAAAATCCAATCCGGAAGTGCCCCAGGTTTTGAAAGCTGCGTTCCAATGACTCCCTATTCAGCTGTGAATGTACCATCAACGAGCTTACGCTTTCTACGTATTCCCCAAAGTGTCTACAGCATTGTGACGTAGTTTTACGCATTTCTGTTGAAAGAGATTCTCGCGTAAAATACAGAGGTAGCCATTACTCCAATCGGTCCTAGTTAAAAACGAATTGTCCCGATGGATATATTATCGAATAGATATTAGAAAAACACCTTGAGGATGGATTCTAAACAAAGTTTGCCATGTTTCTGTCGATATTATGGAGCTAATTTGGAATATTTTTCGGCGTTGTGGTGACCGCAATTTCCGGGCGATTTCTCAGCCAAACGTGAAGAACAAACGGAGCTATTTCGCCTACAAAAATAATATTTTGGGAAAAAATTAACTTTGGCTGTCTACCTGGGAGTCTCGTGAGTGAAAACATCCAAAGTTCATCAAAGGTAAACAATTTAATTTGATTGCTTTTCTGATTTCCGTGACAAGGTTGCCTGCTGCTAGCAAGGCATAATGCTATGCTAGGCTATGATAAACTTACACAAATGCTTGTCTAGCGTTGGCTGTAAAGCATATTTTGAAAATCTGAGATGACAGGGTGATTAACAAAAGGCTAAGCTGTGTTCCAATATATTTCACTTGTGATTTTCATGAATAGGAATATTTTCTAGGAAGATTTATGGCCGTTGCGTTATGCTAATTAGTGTCAGATGATGACAACGGTCCCGTTCACGGGATGGGGTGTCACTACAGGTTAAGAATCCCTCCTGTTTTCCACTCATTACCTGTATTAACTGAACCTTTTTGAACTCGTTACCTGTATAAAAGACACCTGTCCACACACTCAATCAAACAGACTCCAACCTCTCCACAATGGCCAAAACCAGAGAGCTGTGTAAGGACATCAGGGATAAAATTGTAGACAGGCACAAGGCTGGGATGGGCTACAGGACAATAGGCAAGCAGCTTGGTGAGAAGGCAACAACTGTTATTATTAGAAAATGGAAGAAGTTCAAGATGACGGTCAATCACCCTCGGTCAAGGGCTCCATGCACAATCTAACCTCATGGAGCATCAATCATCATGAGGAAGGTGAGGGATCAGCCCAGAACTACACGGCAGGACCTGGTCAATGACCTGAAGAGAGCTGGGACCACAGTCTCAAAGAAAACCATTAGTAACACACTACGCCAACATGGATTAAAATCCTGCAGCGCACGCAAGGTCCCCTTGCTCAAGCCAGCGCATGTCCAGGCCCATCTGAAGTTTGCCAATGACCATCTGGATGATCCAGAGGAGGAATGGGAGAAGGTCATGTGGTCTGATGAGACAAAAATAGAGCTTTTCGGTCTAAACTCCACTCGCCGTGTTTGGAGGAACAAGAAGGATGAGTACAACCCCAAGAACACCATCCCAACCGTTAAGCATGGAGGTGGAAACATCCTTCTTTGGGGATGCTTTTCTGCAAAGGGGACAGAACGACTGCACCATATTAAGGGGAGGATGGATGGGGCCATGTATCGCGAGATCTTGGCCAACAACCTCCTTCCCTCAGTAAGAGCATTGAAGATGGGTCGTGGCTGGGTCTTCCAGCATGACAACGACCCGAAACACACAGCCAGGGCAACTAAGGAGTGGCTCCGTAAGAAGCATCTCAAGGTCCTGGAGTGGCCTAGCCAGTCTCCAGACCTGAACCCAATAGAAAATCTTTGGAGGGAGCTGAAAGTCCATATTGACCAGCGACAGCCCCGAAACCGGAAGGATCTGGAGAAGGTCTGTATGGAGGAGTGGGCCAAAATCTCTGCTGCAGTGTGTGCAAACCTGGTCAAGAACTACAGAAAACGTATTATCTCTGCAATTGCAAACAAAGGTTTCTGTACCAAATATTAAGTTCTGCTTTTCTGATGTATCAAATGCTTATGTCATGCAATAAAATGCAAATTAATTACTTAAAAATTATACAATGTGATTTTCGGGATTTTTGTTTTAGAATCCGTCTCTCACAGTTGAAGTTTACCTATGATAAAAATGACATACCTCTACATGCTTTGTAAGTGGGAAAACCTACAAAATCGGCAGTGTATCAAATACTTGTTCTCCCCACTGTATGTAATTCTTTCCTTGAAACATTGAATTTAAATACTTCCTATGGAGGACTGCTCCTTCTGGGGAGTTCCAATATGGCCGACCGGTGGCTTCAAAGCCTTTTATTGGCCAATACATAGCATACGCAATCCTGGGTTTATATATATCATTGACATACTTGTTGTGGCACACGGATGTAAATTAAAACCGAGTGACTCTCTACGGATATCTCGGCTAAAAACAATGATCATTGACACTTAAAAATGTTGTGTGCATTCAGCTAAGGCTTTATTGATTGCGTCTCCATTTGATTTACTCTACATTGTTGTTTTTAGGCTTTTGTTTTTAAGGCTTTCAGCACCATGGACAGCAGCACAGAGCCACGGCTATTGATCACAGTTTTATACAAGGCATAGCCAAATCCAAGTTCTAAGGTTATAACCACCTTCATATAGACAGAAATATTGCACATTCCCCATAGGCTTAAAAATGTGTGCCATTTATAGTCCCATCAAATGTGGAATAAATACTTTCACCCAAAATACAATATTATTGTAGAGGAGAGCCGAGTAAACACACACACACACACACATTCACATTCAGGGTTTGGGAGTAACGGATTACATGTAATCTTATTACCAAAAAAACGAACTATTCCGTTACATTACCAGCTAAAATATTGCAATTAGATTACACGTACTTTGATTAGTTATTGGATTACTTTTAAATTCACAAATCATGTTTGAGAAAAAATACATTATAACACCTTTCTGTTTACTCAATGACATTCTATTCAGCATTGAAAAAAGGCGAAAGTTTAAGTTTGTTTCACTTGAGCGAGTCCGACCACAAGTCAGAGACCACTACACACACAAAAATGGTGCTTCCTCAGGGGTTCTGTGCAGAACCATACAGACCCAAATAACCCTTTGAGCCCTTGAGTTTTTTTGGACTTCTTTCCTTTGGGTGGCAGGTAGCCTTTGGGTGGCAGGTAGCCTTTGGGTGGCAGGTAGCCTTTGGGTGGCAGGTAGCCTTTGGGTGGCAGGTAGACTTTGGGTGGCAGGTAGTCTTTGGGTGGCAGGTAGCCTTTGGGTGGCAGGTAGCCTTTGGGTGGCAGGTAGTCTTTGGGTGGCAGGTAGCCTTTGGGTGGCAGGTAGCCTTTGGGTGGCAGGTAGCCTTTGGGTGGCAGGTAGCCTTTGGGTGGCAGGTAGTCTTTGGGTGGCAGGTAGCCTTTGGGTGGCAGGTAGCCTTTGGGTGGCAGGTAGCCTTTGGGTGGCAGGTAGTCTTTGGGTGGCAGGTAGCCTTTGGGTGGCAGGTAGCCTTTGGGTGGCAGGTAGCCTTTGGGTGGCAGGTAGTCTTTGGGTGGCAGGTAGCCTTTGGGTGGCAGGTAGCCTTTGGGTGGCAGGTAGTCTTTGGGTGGCAGGTAGCCTTTGGGTGGCAGGTAGCCTTTGGGTGGCAGGTAGCCTTTGGGTGGCAGGTAGTCTTTGGGTGGCAGGTAGCCTTTGGGTGGCAGGTAGCCTTTGGGTGGCAGGTAGTCTTTGGGTGGCAGGTAGCCTTTGGGTGGCAGGTAGCCTTTGGGTGGCAGGTAGCCTTTGGGTGGCAGGTAGTCTTTGGGTGGCAGGTAGCCTTTGGGTGGCAGGTAGTCTTTGGGTGGCAGGTAGCCTTTGGGTGGCAGGTAGCCTTTGGGTGGCAGGTAGCCTTTGGGTGGCAGGTAGCCTAGTGGTTAGAGTGTTGAGCCAGTAAACTAAAGTTTGCTGGATCGAATACTTGAGCTGAAAAAATATGTTGTTCTTCCCCTGAACAAGGCGGTTAACCCACTGTTCCTAGGCAGTCATTGTAAATAAGAATTTGTTCTTAACTGACTTGCCTAGTAAAATTAAATAAAATATATTTTGGTGATAATTAAAATGTAGGGGTAAGCAGCTCATTCACATATTTCTGGGAATGGTTTGTTCACAGCCCTTATTGTGCAACTGTGAGTGAGTGACATTCCAGTTGATCTAAGCTGTTGTGGTATGCTATTACATGTTATATATACATATATGACTATAGCCAGTGATGGTGTCTTGTGAAAGACTCACGTATGGCAAGTCAGTAGTTCTCAATTCTCTCATCAGGGACCCCCAGCCGTTCCAAAGCTAGCACACCTGATTCAACTTGCTAATAAACAAAATAATAAAACCTATGGAATTTTAACAATATAATATGGCTATTAAACCACAAAAAAAAACCTGTATGGTTGTACAAATAAACTTTGAGAATGAGAAAAGTTCTTTATAGAACCATTCTCCATAAGGGTTCTATAAAGAACCATAAAAGGGTTCTATATAGCCCCAAAAATAGTTTTTTGGTGCTATATAGAACCTTTTGTAATGGTTCATTATAGAACCTTGGAGAAGGGATCTTTATAGCACCATACAGGTTCCATTGAGAACCTTATGAGCATGGTTCTTTATAGAACTTTCAAAAAAATAACAATTCGTTTTTAGTGTGTATGATTACACACCAAATGTGTTTGATGGATCCTTTTTGTCTTGATGGCTCATTCATTCCCCCCTCCTCTCCCCTGTAACTATTCCCCAGGACGTTGCTGTAAATGAGAATGTGTTCTCAGTCAACTTACCTGGTAAAATCAGGGTAAAATAAAAATAAAGAAAATTCAAATTAAACGAACGCCTCTTAAGGGGAAAGTAATCAAAAGGTAACTAAAAGTAATCTGAATACATTACTGAGTTTGTGAAATCCCCAAATTACATTTCTGATTACAATTTTGGACAGATAACTAGAAGGATAACTATAACAGATTACATTTAGAAAGTAACCTACCCAACCCTGCACACGCACACACACACACACACACACACACACACACACACAGTCAATCTGGCGCTCTCTGGAGAAACACTTCCGGGCAGGGGACAGCAAATGGTGCATGCGAACTGAATGCTGATATGGAAATATTATTTCCATACTTAGCTAGACATCAGAGGAAAATATTATAGTAAAGACATGGCAGTTGCCAATGCAAGCTTAACTAGCCAATTTGGTGCTATAACCTATTATTAATTTCAGCCTAGTTTCATAAACTAGACGTAACATAATAAACAAAAATCCAGGTTACTCAAATTAACATGATGAATTAAATTTGATATGGTATGTATTAATATGTGAATGTCCAATATCCATTTTGTATGTTACGAATTAGAATTTGTATGATGTTAAGAATTGCAATGTCAGTATGGGGTATGTGTAGGAGCCCCTGCTTCTGGTCTTGATTAGCATCAGTCAGTCAGACAAACAGACAGGCTCTATTACAGGCTACTCTACTTTAGGCTACACAACGCAATCCGCATAGTAGAGTAGGCTACCAGGAGGCTACCTCCAGACTGAACCCACTATATGTCTGTTAGAGACCTCTCTAACGCACAGAAAGCTGATTTAAACTCAAATTAACCTGCTCTGCAAGCGTTATGATATCAAAATACGTTCGTTAAACACCAAATATGAAGTTTCGCTTAGCAACTATCTTCATTTACTCACGTTACGGCTGGAATGTACTTCCAAAAAATATACAAATTAAAATGTATAAGCAACCGAAAAAATAATCTTCGCATTTTTTCGGTTGCTTGTCAGTTTTAATTTAGACCTTTTTTAGAAGTACATAATGGTTATAACGGGAGTAAATGATGATAGTTGCTCAGCAAAACTCTATATTTGGTGATCGACGAACGTATTTTGATATTATAAAGCTTGAAGAGCTGGTGAATGGGAGTTTGAATTGGACCTTTCTGGGTGTTGAGAGACGTCTCTAACCCACAGATGCTGGTTCACCACCATATCTCAAATATGACAGCTCTGAAACCAAGGATCATCGCGGTCGTGAGATGAAGTAACCCATTTGCTCATCAGTTTCTCGCTCGGTGCGCCCTTGACATTCGCCCCAATCTCGTAAAAACTATACCCTATAAAACGGGTCGGAAACGCCATCATCCTGCGGACACCAGAGAGAAACCACCTGCCATCAGAGATATCCCCCGCGGATAATCCAGTACAGTATCACCCCTCCCCTTTCCCAGCCCAGCATCATTCACCCTCCGCGGTCACAATGTCAAACAGATGTGTACAGCACACGGTTCTCTGAAAAAGACGACGCAAATGCTACCTTTCGTGGCTTTGGCTCTCAAGTGCCAGATGTCTCTCCCCATCTTGACTCAGCCCTCCTACAGTAGGCTCCTCTTTGTCGGTTTCTGTGGTCTGACAGGCTGGCTGCGGAGGGATGGAGGGCAAAGAGCGGCGCGGGTCTACAGCATCCACTGATTCTGCCTTTCTGAACACTGCGCATGCGCCACGGTCTGACAGCCAGGTGGTCACGATACATCACGAAGGAAAATTTAAATTAAAGGGACAAGGAGATTTATCCGGCAGTTACATATAAACGATAAAGATCCCCACGTGTATCACATGCATGCGCAATATGTTTCCTTTACTCATCAAAATGATTTGGTTTCGTTCATGAATGCGATAAAAAATAGAAATGCATCATGTTTGGCCTATTATCTCTCAGCTTTGGCCTTTTGGTCAGGGAGATAATGACATTATATAAGGCTTCGGCTCTTATAAAAGACCTTTGAAACCTAGATTGAGTAGGTTGTGTTTATGTTGATTCTAATCCCCAAGGTCAACAGCACCCAGTGGACAGTCCTAAGAGAAGTGGCCTTCACCACTTCACCTTCAGGTTGACACTAAATGCTGATGAACCATGACAAATCTCTTCTTCATTATCTCTCTCACGCTGTTGCTCTCACCCTCTCTCAAGTTATCTCTCTCTCTCACACACACACACAAACATACACACAAACATACACACACACACACACACACATACACACACAATGGAATTCAGGTAATCGCTCAAAGTGAGATGGCCATTCGTCCCATTGGCTTTCTGAAGGCTCTCTCATGGCTTATATCTGATACATATTATCAGCACTACAGAGGCCCTAATGACAGATCCATAACATTAGCTATCCCTCACCACTGTCTGCATGTAGGCACTGTGTGTGTAAGTGTGAGTGTGTGTGTGTAAGTGTGCTTGTGTGTGTGAAATGTATACAACAACGTTACTGTAAGGAGCTACAGTTGAAGTCGGAAGTTTACATACACTTTAGCCAAATACATTTAAACTCAGTTTTTCACAATTCCTGATATTTAATCCTAGTAAATATTCCCTGTTTTAGGTCAGTTAGGATCACCACTTTATTTTAAGAATGAAATGTTAGAATAATAGTAGAGTTAATGATTTAAATCAGCTTTTATTTCTTTAATCACATTCCCAGTGGGTCAGAAGTTTACATACACCCAATTAGTATTTTGAAGGTAGGCCTTGAAATACATCCACAAGTACACCTCCAATTGACTCAAATGATGTCAATTATCCTATCAGAAGCTTCTAAAGCCATGACATAATTTTCTGGAATTTTCCAAGCTGTTAAAAGGCCCAGTCAACTTAGTGTATGTAAACTTCCGATCCACTGGAATTGTGATACAGTGAATTATAAGTGAAACAAGCTGTCTGTAAACAATTGTTGGAAGAATTACCTGTGTCATGCACGAAGTAGATGTCCTAACCGACTTGCCAAAACTATAGTTTGTTAACAAGAAATTTGTGGACTGGTTGAAAAATTTGTTTTAATGACTCCAACCTATGTGTATGTAAACTTCCGACTTCAACTGTACATAATGGCTGGTAAGTGTTGCCAAATCATGGCCTGTTTGGACACGACCCCCTGTCCGAGTACTCGCAAACAACTTTTGCAAAATCATGTTATGTAGGCCTTAGCAACTAGACATTAGCAGCAACAAACGCTGCAAAACACCCAACAACATGTTTTCAGTGTGGGGCTTAAAGTACACACATTAACAGTGACTGTCTGACCCTCTTTAGCAACGCAGTGAGAACGTTTGTATGGAGACCGTGCTATGTACTCATTGCGCACGTGATATGGCCATCTCTGGGCCCATCATCACATTCACACAAGCATCAAGTACAAGTGAAGTAGAACACCCAATTGCCCACAATACAACTTATTTAGACTCTACCTCTATTTCTGTGACCAATTGCTTTTGTCTTTTTTCAATGGTAAAAATAGGCCATTCCTCCTGGGTCTTAGGTGAGAGACATGGCTCTTCAGCAGACAGAAACATCCTGTAATAGGAGGAGAAGATACATTAAGAAGAGAGAACACCCACAGGGCCACAGCACTACAGACAATACAGCTCCTCCAGTATAGACTCTCTCTCCTCTCCTTCTCCACAGCACATACCCAGGCACGCTGGCACCTTTCCCAGATGAGTTTTTCTTCCTGTGCAGATGTGATGAGATGAGACAGGCTGGGCTATCTTCGCTGGCCCAGTGTCACTGTGATGGGCTGTGGATGACAGACTGCCTTCTCCTCTCTCTCTCTCTCTCTCTCTCTCTCTCTCTCTCTCTCTCTCTCTCTCTCTCTCTCTCTCTCTCTCTCTCTCTCTCTCTCTCTCTCTTTCTTTCTGCCCAGTTGGAGCTACTAAAAGGAAGGTAAAGCTCAGACTAGGACATCAGTCTTCTTTTATTAGTGTATTACACTAAACAAGCAGCCTCTGAAATTAAAAGGCTGCACTTTAAATGTTGAATTTTGTGAAATGTTTCCCATGGTAGTGATAGGAAGTCTTAAAACAAACACTAGCTATTCTGAAGCTAGGAGCAGTATCTGGCACCTTGACTACCTAGGCTGTACTGAAGCTTAGAGCAGTTTATGGCACCCCGACCAGTGGGAAAGAGCAGCAGCACCAAAGGGCAAACCAGATCCCAGCCTTTATAGACCACTCATCTGCTATGAGAGAGATAATACAGCGACACTGACTCCGTCAGCAGGGGATGAGATTTAGCAAAGATTTCACACAAACACACACACACAATCCCCTCAGTATGATGGACTGTGTATGTGTGTGGACGGGAGAGCAAGTGGTGAGTGGGTGTGAATAAATGTTGCGTCATGTGTGATGTGAGATCATCAGGAAGCTGGGTTCTCTCTCTCTCACACGCACGCACACGCACACACGCACACACACACACACACACACACACACACACACACACACACACACACACACACACAAACACTATGTCCTACTATACTTACCTGTGAGGACATTTTGGGGACCAACAATTGATTCTCATTCACAATCCTATTTTCCCTAACACCTAAACCTAACCCTATACCTACCCATATTTAATCTACTGCAACATTGTTTGGGCCAGTATTTACTGTATGCTTTCTAATAACACAATTTACACATAATCATAAAGTAATTTGCAATACTTCCCACTTTCTCTAATTGCTTGGTTACATCTGTTTAAGAAACTCAACATATTGCCCGTCTACAACATGAATATTCTCCAAACATGCACCTTCGTCTATGAATACACGTACCTCCCAGACATCCTCACCAAACTCTTAAATGTATTCTTCCCGGCTAATTCCCAAATCCATGCATACAACACAAGAAACTCCAATAACCTTCACTCTTCCCGCTGCCGCACCTCACGTAGTCAATTCTCTAGCAGACACAGAGGTTCCATACTCTGGAATTCCTATGTTCACAATGTCAAAATATCATCATCCCTAAACAATTCCAAGTGTAGACTGGGTTCAGCCTGATGAACCAAACTACTCCTACATGCAGCATAACACTCACACACACACACACACACACACACACAAACACACACACACACACACACGCACACACACACACACACGAACACGCACACGCACACACACGCACACACACACACACGCACACACGCACACACACGCACACACACTTGCACACACGCACACGCACACACACACACACACACACTGTGTTTTTTGAACACTGAGTTTATCATGTCCAATTGTAATTAGTATGCTTTGTTTATTTTATAGGATTTCCAACCTCACCTGCACACCTTTTTACCATGTTTTTATCTGCAATGTTTGTCTTCATTTGTCTTTTTTGTGTGAATAAATAAAATGAAAACTAATAAAACTAAACCTGGCTGCCATTTTAGAGCCACCACAGTCTGTTGTGGACATGGGGGCACGCCTCTGACAAACAGCCTCTGTGATCCAAAGCCCGGCCTACACTAACAATGTCTCACTGCTCACTCAAGCATGATGCACAGAAATGTTTCTGCAGGGCAGAGATGTCTCTCTCTCTCTGTGTCTCTCTCTGTCTCTGTCTCTCTCTCTCTCTCTGTCTCTCTCTCTCTCTCTCCCCTCTCTCTCTCTCTCTCTCTCTCTCTCCCTCCCTCTCTGTGTCTCTCCATTTATCTCTCTCCCCATCCCTCTGTCTTTCACACACAGCTGTATCCTCAGAAGTACTTATCACTCTCTCATTTTAATTAAAGCCTGTCTGCTGATTAGGCTGATTATCATCATTAACTATACAGCATTTCTAACAGCAAGTCAGACTGCAACCTCCACCTAGCAAAACACTATTTGACAGCAGTGCGTCATGTGACCTAGTGAGATTAAGTTGTTTAAAACATGCACTTTCTTCTTTGTGATTAAATTCTGAATGACCCATTTACTAATAATAGTTGAATAGACACCTATTGTGTATTGATTCTGTGTCGTGAAATGCACGTGTTGTTGGTGCTAACCACAATTCTGTCAAAAGACCATAAAACTTATGTCATCGCATCTTACCTCCGATGCTTGGTTTTCAGAAAGGAAAAGCAGTTTTTGCCAGGCATGTCTTTCCCTGGAGCAGAGTGGCGTGGTGCTGTAACATACAGGGAGCTGCTACCTGCTACTAGTGCTGCTCCTTGCCTGTCTCTCTGGGTCTCTGTGTTGCTGAGTCTCTGATAGAGCAGAGCAGGGTCACTGTGTAATCAATACAGTAACTTGATCTCACACACTTTGCCAGCATCATTAAATTTACATATATGCCCTGAAGAGACCACAATACTGAGACCAGGTGGGCCACTGACCGGTTTCTACTGACGGCATGAATATATAATGAATATGCTGGGAATATTAATAAAATACATTCCTAGAACTTCCAGGAATGTCTTTTGGAACAGGTTGCTCATTGTATTGGACAGTATTTGGACCGCTCACCTCCGTAACTCTTCCTCCGGCATTGTTTCAGAAAGAAATATATTGTCGCTTAAGAGCATTGGAACAGTTATAGAAATGTCGATTGTTCGAATCCACGAGCCAACTAGGAGAACAATCTGTAGATGTGCCCTTGAGCAAGGTACTTAACCTTAATTGCTCCTGTAAGTCGCTATAGATATGAGCATCTATTAAATGACTCAAATCTAAAACTATACATTTATTTGCTCAAGTAAAGGTGAGTTATGCATGATTCTATTGTGGTATAATATTTTCCTTTTTTAATTCTTGACTGATACTATGTCTTTCACAAATTATTGTAAAACTAAATGGTTGTGGTATAGAGTTTCTCTGCTTGTAAGAGTTAAGAGGACCACCATACCAATCAAATGTGATGGATGGCTCCATTTAGTCTTCTTAGGCTTGACTAAAGGTACCAGGCTTTGTTTGCCACTGTACCAGTGGCCTCTCTCTTCTTGCTATCCATCTACTTCGCTGTTAGGAGGCTGCTAGTTATCCCTATATGTCTATTTTCTATGCCAGTCTCATGTCACCCCTATATGTCTGTTTTCTATGCCAGTCTCATATCACCCCTATATGTCTGTTTTCTATGCCAGTCTCATATCACCCGTATATGTCTGTTTTCTATGCCAGTCTCATATCATCCCTATATGTCTGTTTTCTATGCCAGTCTCATATCACCCGTATATGTCTGTTTTCTATGCCAGTTCTCATATCACCCGTATATGTCTGTTTTCTATGCCAGTCTCATATCACCCGTATATGTCTGTTTTCTATGCCAGTCTCATATCACTCCTATATGTCTGTTTTCTATGCCAGTCTCATATCACCCGTATATGTCTGTTTTCTATGCCAGTCTCATATAACCCGTATATGTCTGTTTTCTATGCCAGTCTCATATCACCTGTATATGTCTGTTTTCTATGCCAGTCTCATATCATCCCTATATGTCTGTTTTCTATGCCAGTCTCATATCATCCCTATATGTCTGTTTTCTATGCCAGTCTCATATCACCTGTATATGTCTGTTTTCTATGCCAGTCTTATATCATCCCTATATGTCTGTTTTCTATGCCAGTCTCATATCACCCCTATATGTCTGTTTTCTATGCCAGTCTCATATCACCCCTATATGTCTGTTTTCTATGCCAGTCTCATATCACCCGTATATGTCTGTTTTCTATGCCAGTCTCATATCATCCCTATATGTCTGTTTTCTATGCCAGTCTCATATCATCCCTATATGTCTGTTTTCTATGCCAGTCTCATATCACCCGTATATGTCTGTTTTCTATGCCAGTCTCATATCACCCGTATATGTCTGTTTTCTATGCCAGTCTCATATCATCCCTATATGTCTGTTTTCTATGCCAGTCTCATATCATCCCTATATGTCTGTTTTCTATGCCAGTCTCATATCACCCGTATATGTCTGTTTTCTATGCCAGTCTCATATCACCTCTATGTCTGTTTTCTATGCCAGTCTCATATCACCCCTATATGTCTGTTTTCTATGCCAGTCTCATATCACCCGTATATGTCTGTTTTCTATGCCAGTCTCATGCCATCCCTAATGCCTGTTTTCCTGACCAGTGACCAATTCCTATTGCCATACTAAAAATACTCTTAAAGGGCCAGCATCCTCCTAGCCCTCCTCCCTTCGCCTCGTCTCAACCATCTCTCCCTCCGCCCCCTAATCTCCTCCCGCCCACACAAACGAATCAGGAGGCGGCATGAAATCAGCAGTGATCTCTGGCAGGAGAGGAGAGGAGAGGGCTAGAGCGAATGCATGGGGCATAAGATGCCTGAGGATGCTGTGTGCTGCTGCTTCTGCTCCAGCTGTTTAGAAGGAGGAGCAGGATTTAGTATTACTACTACTAATTCTACTTCTACTGCCACTGGTACAGTACCACAGCAGTAGAACTAACCGTGTTCTCAGCTGTACATTCATTCAAGACCGTACGCTACAGTTACAGTACATGCACTAACATGAGTACTACTGGATTTACTCTGTTTGGAGTGTAATGTTTGAAAGAGCAGGCTCAGTTGTGGTGTGTTGATTGTTGTAGCTGGATTCTGAGGAGATGGACAGGAGTCACCCGTAGCTCAGTGCTTAGGTCTAGACTCAACACAGGCTGTATACACAGTCATTGAAGAGGTGTCAAAGAAGCTGCCTAAGGTTTTAGGCTACCTCAGGACTGCTACCTCTCTTTGGTCTGCCTCTCACTACCAGGTCGTTGCCAACACTGCTGTTTACTAAAACAAAATGTTGATGGGTATAAGGTTCTCAGATACTCCATAGTTATTATAGTTACATGATGAATATCTAAGAATGAGGTGATTCAAAAGCTTGATCAATTCACAGTGCATTAGAGTAATCAAACCGATTATGGTTGATGAGGATAATGATGGGACACAATCTTACTGAAACTACCATACATACAAGAGAACATTCTATTGTTACTTGACATTTGTTCCTGAATTGTACCCTCTCTGGTCCCCTAAGGATTTCCATTTCTGAAATGTATTATCCAACACTCCACCATGTGAGTGTTGATTGTGTACATATGAGTTGAGCCACATGCATAGACCATGCCAAAAAACAGTATCACTTTCTGGTGTACCTTTCATCTGGCAGTTATACTCTGACATCACTTTCACTGGCACCTACCCACTGAGTAGGTGGGTGTGAGTGTGTGAGTGTGTGTCATAGTCTTATATCACCTTCATCAGCACCTGCCTGGTGTGTAGGTGTGTGTAGGCTGTGTGTGGTATAGTCTAATATCATCTATTCTATATGTGAAATGGTATAGCTACTGTACCAACGCTGCTCTTAGAAAACAGAATCTTCTGTATGTGTTTTCTGTGTGTGTGTGTGTGTGTGTGTGTGTGTGTGTGTGTGTATGTACTACTGTACTTGACCTGCTCACAGAGTAGAGGATCTATTCTCTCATCAAATATTTACCAGCAACATCAGCCTCCCAGGTGCTGCTGTAATAACAACACACACACACACACACACACACACACACACACACACACACACACACACACACACACACACACACACACACACACACACTCACACACACACATTTCAGAACCAGAGTGGAGGGACAAAAAACACCCCGCTGATAGTGGTAGTGGGGTGGTATATACATAGTCTCCCTAATGGCTCAGGTCAGATGCCTACATACAGTACCAGTCAAAAGTTTGGACACCTACTCATTCAAGGGTTTTTCCTTATTTGGACTATTTTCTACATTGAAGAATAACAGTGAAGATATCAAAACTATGAAATAACACATACAGTTGAAGTCGGAGTTTACATACACCTTAGCCAAATAGATTTAAACTCAGTTTTTCACAATTCCTGACATTTAATCAGGAATTCCCTGTCTTAGGTCAGTTAGGATCACCACTTTATTTTAAGAATGTGAAATGTCAGAATAATAGTAGAGAGAATAATTTATTTCAGCTTTTATTGCTTTCATCACATTCCCAGTGGTTCAGAAGTTTACATACACTCAATTAGTATTTGGTAGCATTGCCTTTAAATTGTTTAACTTGGGTCAAACGTTTTGGGAAGCCTTCCACAAGCTTCCCACAATAAATTGGGTGAATTTTGTTCCATTCCTCCTGACAGAGCTGGTGTAACTGAGTCAGGTTTGAAGGCTTCCTCCTCACACACGCTTTTTCAGTTTTGCAAATTTTCTATTGGATTTAGGTCAGAGCTTTGTGATGGCCAATCCAATACCTTGAATTTATTGTCCTTAAGCCATTTTGCCACAACTTTGGAAGTATGTTTGGGGTCATTATCCATTTGGAAGACCCATTTGCAACCAAGCTTCAACTTCCTGACTGATGTCTTGAGATGTTGCTTCAATATATCCACATAATTTTCCTTGCTCATGATGCCATCTATTTTGTGAAGTGCACCAGTCCCTCCTGCAGCAAAGCGCCCCCACAAAATGATTCTGCCACCCTCGTGCTTCACGGTTGGGATGGTGTTCTTCGGCTTGCAAGCCTCTCCCTTTTTCCTCCAAACATAACGATGGTCATTATGGCCAAACAGTTCTATTTTGTTTCATCAGACCAGAGGACATTTCTCAAAAAGTACAATCTTTGTTCCCATGTGCAAACTGTTTTTTTATGGCGGTTTTGGAGCAGTGGCTTCTTTCTTGTTGAGCGGCCTTTCAGGTTATGTCTACTCGTTTTACTGTGGATATAGATACTTTTGTACCTGTTTCCTCCAGCATCTTTACAAGGTCCTTTGCTGTTGTTCTGGGATTGATTCACAGTTTTCGCACCAAAGTAAGTTGATCTCTTGGAGACAGAACGTGTCTCCTTCCTGAGTGGTATGATGGCTGCGTGGTCCCATGGTGTTTATACTTGCGCACTATTGTTTGTTTACTGTGGATATAGATACTTTTGTACCTGTTTCCTCCAGCATCTTTACAAGGTCCTTTGCTGTTGTTCTGGGATTGATTCACACTTTTCGCACCAAAGTACGTTCATCTCTTGGAGACAGAACACGTCTCCTTCCTGAGTGGTATGATGGCTGCGTGGTCCCATGGTGTTTATACTTGCGTACTATTGTTTGTATGGATGAACGTGGTACCTTCAGGCGTTTGGAAATTGCTCCCAAGAATGAACCAGACTTGTGGAGGTCTACAATTTTTCTAAGGTCTTGGCTGATTTCTTTAGATTTTCCCATGGTGTCAAGCAAAGAGGCATTGAGATTGAAGGTAGGCCTTGAAATAAATCAGCAGGTACCTCCAATTGACTGAATTATGTAAATTAGCCTATCAGAAGCTTCTAAAGCCATGACATCATTTTATGGAATTTTCCAAGCTGCTTAAATGCACAATCAACTCAGTGTATGTAAACTTCTGACCCACTGGAATTGTGATACAGTGAATTATAAGTGAAATAATCTGTCTGTAAACAATTGTTGGAAAATTACTTGTGTCATGCACTAAGTAGAGGTCCTAACCGACTTTCCAAAACTATAGTTTTTTAACAAGAAATTTGTGGAGTGGTTGAAAAATGAGATTTAATGACTCCAACCTAAGTGTATGTAAACGTCTGACTTCAACTTTATGGAATCACGTAGTAACCAAAAAAGTGTTAAACAAATCAAAATATATTTTATATTTGAGATTCTTCAAAATGGCCACCATTTGCATTAAGAGCTTTGCACACTCTTGGCATTCTCTCAACCAGCTTCATGAGGTAGTCACCTGGAATGCATTTCAATGAACAGGTGTGCCTGTTAACAGACGCCTGACAAGTCCTCAACTGGCAGCTTCATTAAATAGTACCCAAAAAACACCAGTCTCAACATCAACAGTGAAGAGGCGACTCCGGGATGCTGGCCTTCTAGGCAGAGTTCCTCTGTCCAGTGTCTGTGCTCTTTTGCCCATCTTAATATTTTATTTTTATTGGCCAGTCTGACATATGGCTTTTTCTTTTCATTTCTGCCTAGAAGGCCAGCATCCCGGAGTCGCCTCTTCACTGTTGACTTTGAGACTGGTGTTTTGTGGGTATTATTTAATGATCTGCCAGTTGAGGACTTGTGTGGCATCTGTTTCTCAAAATAGACACTCTAATGTACTTGTCCTCTTGCTCAGTTGTGCACCATGGCCTCTCACTCCTCTTTCTCTTCTGGTTAGGGCCAGTTTGCGCTGTTCTGTGAATAGAGTAATACACAGCCTTGTACGATATCTTCAGTTTCTTGGCAATTTCTCACATGGAATAGCCTTCATTTCTCAGAACAAGAATAGACTGATGAGTTTCCGAAGAAAGTTCTTTGTTTCTTGCCATTTTGAGCCTGTAATCGAACACACAAATGCTGATGCTCCAGATACTCAACTACTCTAAGAAGGCCAGTTTTATTGCTTCCTTAATCAGAACAACAGTTTTCAGCTGTGCTAACATAATTGAAAAATGGTTTTCTAAGGATCAATTAGCTTTTTAAAATTATAAACTTGGATTAGCTAACACAACGTGCCATTGGAACACAGGAGTGATGGTTGCTGATAATGGGCATCTGTACGCCTATGTAGATATTCCATTAAAAAATCAGCCGTTTCCAGCTACAATAGTCATTATACAACATTAACAATGTCTACACTGTATTTCTGATCAATTTGATGATAGGCAAAAAATGAGCTTTTCTTTCAAAAACAAGGACATTTCTAAGCGACCCCAAAACTTTTGAACGGTAGTGGAAATGTAAATGAAATTCAACCCTTGTATTTAATGAAAGACACCTGTTATACAACCCACTTAAAGTTGTTCTGCATATGATTCAATAACATTCATGATACTCAACACTTGTCATGCTGTTGAAGGCATAATTTTGAATCCATTTCTGTTATCTCCCTGGTATTCATACAGAGGAAAAGTGTTTGCTGAACTTGTGATTAACATCTTGAAACAGTGTATGTCAAACACTGGCCATAGAGGTGAGAATCAGCCAGAGAGACACACATTCATATTTCACCGTCCTCCGTTTATGTTCATGATTTGGTATGTAGTCCGAGTAGCGGCAAACCACATTCTACAGTATAAACATGTTGCTAGTCTTATCCTTCAGCGGATAGACCATTGATGTATGTTTAGCTTTGTTCTGCCTATCCGTCCCCTCTGTGTGTGTGTTTGTGTGTCTGTGTTTTATGGCCTGAATCAGCTGTTGGGACTCTACGGTGCGAGGGTCGTAGTGATGAGTAAGAAATTAGGTAGATGGATAGAGGAGGCGAGAGAGGGAGAGAGAGAGATTATAGTAGAGAAGAAGTCACAAGGGGATGGATACACCATGATTACACATAGATTAACCACAGCTCTGAAGACTCAATCCACACACACACACTATTGTTATCACATCACACACACACAGCTGTCAGTTACCAATCTCTGTTCTCTGTTGATTGGTGGTACTGATGCTAACATGTGACCACTGAATTCTAGTCACTAGATCTCAAAATAGCAACTTCTGTAAACCTCAGGCCAATGCATTCTAAAAGAGAGTGCTGAACCTCCTGTGGTTTCAGGACTTGGTAATACAGATAGAGAGAGAGAGATGACCATGCAGCTCCTGCTGAATAGAAATACCACAGTGTGACAGACTAGCTCTCACACACAGAATAACTCAGCACTGCCTCAATGCCTCTGTTCTTTCCAACCAACCCAACACCCTCCCTCCCTCTCTCTCTCTCTCTCTCTCTCTCTCTCTCTCTATGTCTGTCTGTCTCTCTCTCTCTCTCTCTCTCTCTCTCTCTCGGTCTCTTACTCTATCTCTCTCGCTCTCTCTCTCTCGTTTTTGCTCTCTATCTCTGAGTCACTTGCTGCCTGTTGTTTTCTAACGGTCTCTTCCCCTCTCTATTTCTCTCCAAGTGCTCTCATCTCTTTGTTGTAGAGTCGCTCCTACCCATTTAGTGGTTCTCATCTTTTCTCTCGCTCTGTGAATTGCCTTCATCCCATTCTCTGGCTCTCCCCCTCTCACTTTCAAAGGATTATCAAGTAGGAGTGAGTCACAAGATCTATACCATCCGGTTGTTCTTTCTCTCTCTCCCTCGCTCGTGAGTCATGAGGTGTGTAAGTGGGTGGGGCGTCAGTGCATCTGATGGATCAGGGGGTTTTCTCTCATCCCGTATCTCACACGAACAGACATGTGCACAAATAAGTAAGAGACTCATTGTGAGTAAGGGGTTTCAGCGTGACCTCAAAATGTGCCACACTCACCCACACACTGAGGCAGAGACTAGAGTCATTGAGACCTGTAGGTACAGCAGGGTGAAATTGGGGAGATGTGTTGACTGCTTAAGGCCGGGGCTGCACAACACTGACATACTTTGTGTGTTTTCATACTTTGTTTGTTTCTACAGTGTATGTGTTTGCAATGTGTGTTTTGTTTTACAGTGTGTGTTTGTACGGGTCATTGACGCCATTGAGGTGGACGGAGTGGATGGGTGCTGACCGCTGCCGATAGACTATACTTTTCTACTATTTGAGTACTGGTGCCTCTTCTAGAAATACCCAATAAAAAAAATAAAATAAAAAAACCAATTTTTTTTAACCTTTTTTTTAACCTTTTTTTTAACTAGGCGAGTCAGTTAAGATCAAATTCTTACAGTGCCTTGCGAAAGTATTCGGCCCCCTTGAACTTTGCGACCTTTTGCCACATTTCAGGCTTCAAACATAAAGATATAAAACTGTATTTTTTTGTGAAGAATCAACAACAAGTGGGACACAATCATAAAGTGGAACGACATTTATTGGATATTTCAAACTTTTTTAACAAATCAAAAACTGAAAAATTGGGCGTGCAAAATTATTCAGCCCCCTTAAGTTAATACTTTGTAGCGCCACCTTTTGCTGCGATTACAGCTGTAAGTCGCTTGGGGTATGTCTCTATCAGTTTTGCACATCGAGAGACTGAATTTTTTTTCCCATTCCTCCTTGCAAAACAGCTCGAGCTCAGTGAGGTTGGATGGAGAGCATTTGTGAACAGCAGTTTTCAGTTCTTTCCACAGATTCTCGATTGGATTCAGGTCTGGACTTTGACTTGGCCATTCTAACACCTGGATATGTTTATTTTTGAACCATTCCATTGTAGATTTTGCTTTATGTTTTGGATCATTGTCTTGTTGGAAGACAAATCTCCGTCCCAGTCTCAGGTCTTTTGCAGACTCCATCAGGTTTTCTTCCAGAATGGTCCTGTATTTGGCTCCATCCATCTTCCCATCAATTTTAACCATCTTCCCTGTCCCTGCTGAAGAAAAGCAGGCCCAAACCATGATGCTGCCACCACCATGTTTGACAGTGGGGATGGTGTGTTCAGCTGTGTTGCTTTTACGCCAAACATAACGTTTTGCATTGTTGCCAAAAAGATCAATTTTGGTTTCTTCCACATGTTTGGTGTGTCTCCCAGGTGGCTTGTGGCAAACTTTAAATGACACTTTTTATGGATATCTTTAAGAAATGGCTTTCTTCTTGCCACTCTTCCATAAAGGCCAGATTTGTGCAATATACGACTGATTGTTGTCCTATGGACAGAGTCTCCCACCTCAGCTGTAGATCTCTGCAGTTCATCCAGAGTGATCATGGGCCTCTTGGCTGCATCTCTGATCAGTCTTCTCCTTGTCCTTGAGCTGAAAGTTTAGAGGGACGGCCAGGTCTTGGTAGATTTGCAGTGGTCTGATACTCCTTCCATTTCAATATTATCGCTTGCACAGTGCTCCTTGGGATGTTTAAAGCTTGAGAAATCTTTTTGTATCCAAATCCGGCTTTAAACTTCTTCACAACAGTATCTCGGACCTGCCTGGTGTGTTCCTTGTTCTTCATGATGCTCTATGCGCTTTTAATGGACCTCTGAGACTATCACAGTGCAGGTGCATTTATACGGAGACTTGATTACACACAGGTGGATTGTATTTATCATCATTTGTCATTTAGGTCAACATTGGATCATTCAGAGATCCTCACTGAACTTCTGGAGAGAGTTTGCTGCACTGAAAATAAAGGGGCTGAATAATTTTGCACGCCCAATTTTTCAGTTTTTGATTTGTTAAAAAAGTTTGAAATATCCAATAAATGTCGTTCCACTTCATGATTGTGTCCCACTTGTTGTTGATTCTTCACAAAAAAATACAGTTTTATATCTTTATGTTTGAAGCCTGAAATGTGGCAAAAGGTCGCAAAGTTCAAGGGGGCCGAATACTTTCGCAAGGCACTGTACTTAGGGGCAGAACAACAGATTTTTACATTATCAGCTCTATCTAATATGAGGTCTATCTAACCCTATCTAATATGACCTCCACAACAGTACAGACACCATTTTCTCCCCAGCTAAAGCCCTGATATACAAACCTGAGAAATATTCAGAAATAGCAATGCATATAATAAAGACTGCAGGAAGTGAAAGCTGGCAAAATATCACAGAGCTCCTGAATCACAGATATGAGAAATGCAGAATGGAGAGATTAATAAAATAATAATCAACCATTGATTAAATCGAAGCTTTAATCTGGGTTGAATGTTTCAGATGAAGTGTATGTATGATATAGTGAAGGGAGTAAAATCATCAAACGTGGGACCACAGGGGCGTCTGTTCTCCTGTCTCTGTGTGTGGGTGTGTGGTGAATATGACACAACATAGATAACAGACAACCACGGAGCACTATCTGCCCTTCATGCTCCAGGCTTTCATCTAGTCGATTCACTCACACACACACACACACACACACACACACACACACACACACACACACACACACACACACACACACACACACACACACACACACACACACACACACACACACACACACACACACACACACACACACACACACACACACACAGACACACACACACACACACACCATTTCATACGTAATAAAGTGTTATGCTGCATTAGGCACTGATGGAAACATCACTGTGCTGCTGATGGGAAGGAGAGGAGAGAGAGAGACACACACACAGAGACACAGAGAGAGAGAAATGGGCTGAGCAGCTAGCGGGTCTACTGGCTGGGCTGGGTGTTAAGGTTGGTGTAACATTGTGGTGTAACACCCACTACCTGAGTGACAGTGCTAAGACACAGAGAGGGGTAGCTGTGGTGAGGTGGTGAGAGAGAGGGTGTTAGGGGACTTATAGACCATTGCTATGGTAGCCAGTGGAACAGATCAGCTGTGTGAACTCCATCCTCAGATGTCTCCAGTCTGAGTGTGTGTGTGTGTGTGTGTGTGTGTGTGTGTGTGTGTGTGTGTGTGTGTGTGTGTGTGTGTTTGTGTGTGTGTGTGTGTGTGTGTGTGTGTCAGCCACATTGTTGATAGCTGAATCCTAGAGGTGACACCGGTGAGAGAGCATACACATTTTTTAATGTCAGGTACACACACACACACACAGTAATGTCACACACACACACAGTTTCTATTTAGGCCAAAACTCTTACTCAACAAAAACACCTTGATGAACGTTACATTGTCAGAATGTGTAACAGATTAATTCCTCAGATGAGTTTGAATATTAATGAGACAGGCTCCTAGCCAATGACATGCTTGAATGGTCACTGTGGCGCTCTTCCTTATTCCAGAGGGAAAATGTGGTGACGTAGATTGGCTTCTGTTCTGGTTATTATGAACTCCATCTCTTCCATCATTACTGACCCCGGTGACAGAGAGAGAGGGGAAGAGAGGGGGGAAGAGAGAGAAATAGACAGCCATGCAGGAGCTGATATGAATATTCATTAATCAACTCTTTATAATTACCAGTTGAAGACACTTCACATTTAAGTTGGACATTTATTGAAGGGGAAATGCATCTGTTGAGATACACTTTGGATATCATTTCACATCTAAAGACTCAGATGAAGTATCTATAACTTTTATTGCGGGGTTACATCTATTCCATTTGATAGAATCCATGTTCCATCATCAACAGTAGATTCTCCAAACTGTTTATATTGTTCAGTGGTATTCTTTGTTGAATATTCTCCAAGATGTTTTTATTGTTCAGTGGTATTCTTTGTTGAATATTCTCTGAGCCGCACACACAGAATTTCGCATTAATGTAATCATTCAATGATGTCAACTTACCTAGAATTCTAATTCTCATGTGAAACCACAAGATAAACCATACGATCTGACAAAGTATGGTAGATAATACTCGCCTACATCGTCATGAAAGTTAACATTTAATTATACAGTAAAACAATATCACAGCACTGTTTCCAGTTGAATAAAATCAAAAGCACTACTAAACTCAAAACAGATACCTATAATAATAATCATGTAATTACAGTAAGACACATTAGAAAGAAACACTACTTGTTGATGTGCGTACGCTTGATGTATTTTCTAATCAGTGGTTTTTAACACGAGCAGCTCAAGAGTATCTCTAGAAACATACACATGTTTTATTTCTAATGAATCTGTTTGAATGTTTGTTATCTGTGTGTTCATCTGGCATGGCTGTGAATCCTTTGTCCGCTCAGAGAGGCCTGCTGTCAGTTCTGTGGTCTTAAAGTCAGAGGCCACGTCGTTCCAAACAATTAGTCTGTTCTACATGCCTTCGATCTGACGGACACTCAGGGACAAACACACTCTGCATATCTACCAGTGGCAAGGTTTCCACCAGAACTCATGGAAGGAAAAACACAATATAACAAAGTCTGGTTATTAGAAGGAATATGACAATATTTTCAAGTCTAAGAGATAGACAGTGCCACGTTTTAGCTTTGTTGGTTGTAGTATTCTCTACTGAAAAAAACCTGTCCCAGTGTGTGTGTGTGTGTGTGTGTGTTGTACAGTCTCTACCCTCTCACTCTCTCTCCCCTCAGTTGTCCAAGGTGTGTCTGGGGGCTCGGTGTGGGTCTCCTTTCCCCCTCCCCTTCCTCTCTCCTACTTCCATTGGCTGGGTGTATCTGCGTTTAGTCTTCCTGCGTCTCTTCCCTGAGCACCAGACCCTCTCACAGTACTCCTCCACCTTCTGGGAGTCCCCATAGCCTATCAGCTGGAGAAACTCCTTGTACCACAGCTGTGAGGAAGGGCCTGGTCCTGGGGCTGGCAGCCTGGATGTAGTACCAGGGCCTGGCAGCCTGGAGGTAGGGCCTGGAGCTGGGGCTGGGGCTAAGGATAACCCTGGCAGGGCTCCTTGTAGCCTGGAACTTGGGTCAGAGTTGGAACCAGGGTGGGGGTCTGGAGAGGTATCTATAGGGAGGTGACAGGTTTCTTTTTTCTCCCCCTCTCCCTCCTCCCCTGTCTTGTGTATCAGGGCCCCAACCTTCTGCCCTCCCAACACGTGTAGCGTGACCCTCAGTAGGGTGTGGACATAGCCATGTTCCACCGTCTGACACACGTACACACCAGCATCCCCGCTCCGAACACGCAGGAACAGCAGCCCGTGGGTTGTCATAACTACACGCTCATCACCTCCGACCTGGAGGTAGGGAGAGATGGGTAAGGTTAAAAAGAGATGGGAAAGCAGGGAATAGGGGAGGAAAGTGATGTTTGTGTGTGTGTCTCACCTCCTCTCTGTCTGGGTCCCTCTGTATGTACCACATGACTCTGGCCTGTAGAGAACGAGGGGTACACTCTAGTAGAGTACTGTTACTCTCTACCCCATACACCTGCATCTCCGCTGCACCCTGGTACTGCTCCCCTACTGAGACATCAGGAGACATTAGATGTGAGATGTAAAAAAGAGGACAACAGAGTAATTCAACTTACAGTGATCTCTCTTTTATCCTCATGCCTGTCACACAAAGCTTCTCTATACACACTTCTCTATCATACACAGGTACATTTTTTTATGGACCTGAGCTTCAAAATTATAAGCTGCATGAAACATACCTCATAGGAGGTACATCTCAGATGGGACAGCTTCGCGCACACACACACACACACACACACACACACACACACACATGAAATGTCAGGACTTTTTGGAGTGTAGAAATGTTTGACCATTAAAATAATCCTATATTCCTTAACCCAAAGATTTTCCAAAGATTGGTAAGCTGCCGCGGTCATCCCCCTCTTCAAAGGGGGTGACACTCTAGACCCAAACTGCTACAGACCTATATCTATCCTACCCTGTCTTTCTAAGGTCTTCGAAAGCCAAGTTAACAAACAGATTACCGACCCTTTCGAATTCCATCGTACCTTCCCAGCTATGCAATCTGGTTTCAGAGCTGGTCATGGGTGCACCTCAGCCACGCTCAAGGTCCTAAATGACATCATAACCACCATCGATAAGAGACATTACTGTGCAGCCGTCAATCACCACATTCTCATTGGCAGACTCGACAACCTTGGTTTCTCAAATGATTGCCTCGCCTGGTTTACCAACTACTTCTCTGATAGAGTTCAGTGTGTCAAATTGGAGGGCCTGTTGTCCGGACCTCTGACAGTCTCTATGGGGGTGCCACAGGGTTCAATCCTCGGGCCGACTCTCTTCTCTGTATACATCAATGATGTTGCTCTCGCTGCTGGTGATTCTCTAATACACCTCTACGCAGACGACACCATTCTGTATAATTCTGGCCCCTCTTTGGACACTGTGTTTACTAACCTCCAGACGAGCTTCAATGCCATTCAACTCTCCTTCCGTGGCCTCCAACTGCTCTTAAACGCAAGTAAAACTAAATGCATGCAGCATCACTACTCTGGACGGCTCTGACTTAGAATATGTGAACAACAAAAAATACCTAGGTGTCTGGTTAGACTGTAAACTCTCCTTCCAGACTCACATTAAGCATCTCCAATCCAAAATTAAATCTAGAATTGGCTTCCTGTATCGCAACAAAGCATTCTTCACTCATGCTGCCAAACATACCCTTGTAAAACTGACCGTCCTACCGATCCTCGACTTCGGTGATGTCATCTATAAAATAGCCTCCAACACTACTCAACAAACTGGATGCAGTCTATCACAGGGCCATTCGTTTTGTCACCAAAGGCCCATACACTACCCACCATTGCGACCTGTACGCTCTCGTTGGTTGGCCCTTGCTTCATACTCGTCGCCAAACCCACTGGCTACAGGTTATCTACAAGTCTCTGCTAGGTAAAGCCCCGCCTTATCTCAGCTCACTGGTCACCATAGCAGCACGCGCTCCAGCAGGCATATCTCACTGGTCACCCCCAAAGCCAATTCCTCCTTTGGTCGTCTTTCCTTCCAGTTCTCTGCTGCCTATGACTGGAACAAACTGCAAATATCTCTGAAGCTGGAGACTCGTATCTCCCTCAATAGCTTTAAGAACCAGCTGTCAGAGCAGCTCACAGATCACTGCACCTGTACACAGCTCATCTGTAAACAGCCCATCTATCTACCTACCTCATCCCCATACTGTATTTATCTTGCTCCTGTGCACCCCAGTATCTCTACTTGCACATTCATCTTCTGCACATCTACCATTTCAGTGTTTAATTGCTATATTAAAATGACTTCGCCACCAACACTTTTTATTACCTTAACTCCCTTATCTTACTTCATTTGCACTCACTGTAAATATACTTTTTGTTTGACTATGTTTTGTTTATTCCATGTGTAACTCTGTGTTGTTGTATGTGTCGAATTGCTATGCTTTATCTTGGCCAGGTCGCAGTTGCAAATGAGAACTTGTTCTCAACTAGCCTACCTGGTTAAATAAAGGTGATATATATATATATATTTTTTTTAAACCCCCAACCCTGAACCTAAACCTAAACCTAAACTTAACCTTAACCTTAACCTTAACCTTAACCTTAACCTTAACCAAACCCTAACCCTAACCCTAACCCTAACCTTAACCCCAAATACCATAACCTTAAACCTATCCTTAACCCTAGTTGTAACCCCAAAACACTAAATCTAACCCTTATGCTTAAAATAGCATTTGTTTTTCTACCTACCTACTTCCTTCCTACTTTCAGGTGAAATGTTAGGACTTTGGGGTCCTGATAATGCAGGAAAACAAACACACACACACAGACTGACCATCAATCTGTAGCCCGTTGCACAGCTGTACAGCGTTGCCATGGCGAACATCCTGTCTCCTGAATCGTCTACTGAGAGAGAGGGGTAAGGGAGGAGGGTGTTAGATTGGCATTTGAGAGAGTGAGATAAGGACAGAGAGGAATTAGAGAGGATAGAGGTGCTGGATGAGGTGCTAATGAGTGATATGTGATCCCTCTGCACCTCTGTGCTTGTGCACATGTGCATGAGTCTGTGTCTGTGTCTGTGTGTGACTGTACATGCCTGTGTGTCTTGTGTGTTTGTGTCTCACCTCTTAGTGTAAACCCCAGCAGGGTAGTATCGTGAGCAGGTAATTCCATCCCAGGCGCAGTAAGGGTCCCTCGCTAGGCAACAGTCGGCACACTCAGACCCGTACAGGTCACACTGATGGAGCCTCACCTGAGCCACACCAACCTCAGAACCCACATATAGCTGTTGCTATGGAAACGACAAAACAGGGACAGAAATGAATGGAGGTACACATTGGAGTATATATCAAGCACAGGAGGATGGTGGCACCTTAATTGGGGAGACAGGGCTTGTGGTAATGACTGGAGCGGAGTCAGTGGAATGGTATTAAATACATCAAACACATGGTTTCCAGGTGTTTGATGTCATTCCATTTGGTCCGTTCCAGCCATTAACATGAGCCGTTCTGCCCTCAGCAGCCTCCTGTGATATCAAGAACATAAAATGCATTACATTCCCCACATTCAGATGTCAATACACTGTGATCCTGTGGTTAGATGAAGGTACTACAGTTTTAAACAACCGCACAACATTGTTTTTTTATTAATTAAACATTTTAAGACAATACATAGTTTTCATACCCGTTTAGCTGATATGATGATCTCAGTTATTGGAAAAGGGACCTATAAAGAAGTCAAATATATATTTTTTAACTTCCACAATGAAATCAAATTGTTGAGTGCCAATCTTCTTTATGTGTGCAATGACTATTGTTGTGTGACTAACAACAGTACCTTGAACACCTGCAGTTCCTCCAGCAGCACTTCCTCTATGGTGTCTGTGTCTTTGTTGTAGATGGTGATAACCTTCAACACCACAGAGTCGCCTACGGGAGAGAGTATCATCTGATGTAAATGTAACCCTTTCACCAATTCAACCACCCATTCAGAAAGGAAATCCAAATGGAAGAGTCAAAGCCTTTGTTTTGGAATGTCATTGTCTCTCTCTCTTCATCTTGTCTCTGTAGATTGTGATTGTAATGCACATTTTTGGAGATCAAAATATTTTAAGCAAATTCTCATGAAAGACAGATTGAGTGACTTTAATAATTTGAATACTTTGAACACTGGGCATACAGTGAGTGATACTGAATGCCCAGTGGAGGGAGCACAAACCCTGAAGATACAGTACACAGCACTGGACAATTTCAGGATTTGTACCTGTTCCTATATACAGAACATGATAGTGTCCATCCTGGGCCTGGACACGGTCCACAGCGATCTGAGTTAGTCTCCTCCCCCCTGGCTCTGTCTGCAGTAGAACTGGTCTGCGGTGGAGGGGGAGGACCGGGCTAAACATGACCGGGTGGGAACGCACGAATCGCAGAACCTCATCAGGGAACTCCTTAGAACCTGAGAACCCACCACCATTCACCTCACTGGCACACTGGAAAGAGAGAGCAAGGGAAAGAGATGGAGGGGGAGAAGGGTTAAAGAGAGAGAGAGAGAGAGAGAGAGATGGGGAGAATACATTTTGGAATAAGAAAATAGCATTACACTGTGATAGACTACAATGATTCACTGGCGTACCAGACATCCCTCCTCGAACAAGCTCTGAGAGCCAATGCGCCTGTCTGACATGGTTGTCTATTTTTCGTTATATACTGTATACGATACCAGTCAAAAGTTTGGACACACCTACTCATTCAAGGGTTTTCTTTATTTGTACTATTTTCTACATAGTAAAATGACAGTGAAGACATGAAAACTATGAAAAATCACACATGGAATCATGTAGTAACCAAAAAATATATATTTGAGATTCTTTAAAGTAGCCACCCTTTGCCTTGATGACAGCTTTGAACACACTTGACATTCTCTCAACCAGCTTCACCTGGAAAGCTTTTCCAACAGTATTGAAGGGGTTCCCACATATGCTGAGCACTTGTTGGCTGCTTTTCCTTCACTCTGTGGTCCAACTTCTACCATCTCAAATGGGTTTTTTGGTTACTACATGATTCCATATGTGTTATTTCATAGTTTTGATGTCTTCACTATTATTTTACAATGTAGAAAATAGTAAAAATAAAGAAAATCTCTTGAATGGGTAGGTGTGTCCAAACATTTGAGTGGTACTGTATATACAGTGCACTTGGAAAGTATTCAGACCCCTTGACTTTTTCCACATTTTGTTACGTTACTGCCTTGTTCTGAAATTGATTAAATGTATTTTTTCCCTCAACAATCTGCAAACAAAACCCCATAATGACATGTCATGCAGATTCAGAAATGTTTGCAAATGTATAAAAAATGTAAACAGAAATATCTTAGTTACATAAGTATTCAGACCCTTTGCTGTCTTTCCTGTTTCCATTCATCATCCTAGAGATGTTTCTACAACTTAATTGGAGTCCACCTGTGGTAAATTCAATTGATTAGAAAGGATTTGGAAAGGCACATACCTGTCTATATACGATTCCACTGTTGACAGTTCATGTCAGAGCAAAAACCATGAGGTCAAAGGAAATGTCCGTAGAGCTCCGAGACAGGATTGTGATGAGGCACAGATCTGGGGAAGGGTACCAAAATATTTCTGCAGCATTGAAGCTCCCCAAGTGTTCTCCATCATTCTTAAATGGAAGAAGTTTGGAACTATCAAGACTCTTCCTAGAGTTGGCCGCTTGGCCAAACTGAGCAATCGGGGGAGAAGGGCCTTGGTCAGAGAGGTGTCCAAGACCCCAATAGTTACTCTTGACAGAGCGGAGATGGGAGAAGTGGAGATGGGAGAACCTCCCAAAACGACAACCATCTCTGCAGCACTCTACCGATCAGGCCTTTATGGTAAAGTGGCCAGACGGAAGACACACCTCAGTAAAAGGCTCTTGACAGTCTGCTTGGAGTTTGCCAAAGACTCTCAGACCATGAGAAACAATATTCTCTAGTCTGATGAAACCAAGATTGGGCCTGATTGCCAAGCGTCATGTCTGGAGGAGACCTGGTACCATCCCTACGGTGAAGCATGGTGGTGGCAGCACCATGCTGTGGGGATGTTTTTCAGTGTTAGGGACTGGGAGACTATTCAGGATCGAGGGAAACATGATCAAAGCAAAGTACAGAGAGTTCCTTGATGAAAACCTGCGCCAGAACGCTCAGGAACTCAGACAGGGACAAAGGTTAATCTTCCAACAGGACAACGACCCTAGGCAAAACAACGCAGAAGTGGCTTCGGGACATGTCTCTGAATGTCCTGGAGTGGCCCAGCCAGAGCCTGGACTTGAACCCGATTGAACATCTCTGGAGAGGCCTGAAAATAGCTGTGCAGCGATGCTCCCCATCCAACCTGACAGAGCTTCAGAGGATCTGCAGATAAGAATTGGAGACACTCACCAAAAACAGGTGTGCCAAGCTTGCAACGTCATACCCAAGAAGACTCGAGGCTTTAATCGCTGCCAAGGTGCTTCAACAAAGTACTGAGTAAAGGGTCTGAATACTTATGTAATGTAATATTTCAGTTTTTTATTTGTAATACATTCTGCTTCGTCATTATTGGGTATTGTGTGTATATTAATTAAAGAAAAAAACGACTTAATACATTTTTAGAAATTTTGCTGGAATGTAACAAAATGTGGAAAAAGTGAAGGGGTCTTAATACTTTCCGAATGCACTGTATATGAATAATGCTGTCAGTAACCCCTCCAAAAAGAAATGTATAAAAATGTTTCATTTCCATATGTACTAGGAAGCTAAGTATTTGTTTCTTGTGCTTCAAGAATGTGACTGATCAAAGTGCCTCAGGACTTGAAAAATAAATCATTGAACTGATTGAAAGTATAAGGGCATATGGTGAACAAATGCCGTGGTCAAGGCGCCAGTGCAATGAGTGGAGCTAACTCAGAGGTTCAAAAGCGTGTCTCAATTTTAGTTTAGAAAACGATCTCACTGCAGAAGTGACGGTTACAGGGATGGTTAAAAACAGCTTGATTGCCGTAGGAACATCAGGGAAATTGTGCAGAAGCGAGTGGTGCTTCAAATACAGCAGTTATGCAACATCTTTAATTGAGCTTCTCGCATTCTCCTTTGTTGTTGTTGACAACCTCAATACGTTACAGAAAGAGATTAAGTGTCCAGGTAGGTCTGGGACAGGTCGTCTGGATACTGGACAGCCAACAACTTGGCAGATGCAAACAGATGATCATCTTTAGCGACCAACTGTTCTTGAGGGCTCAACCAAAAAAAGCGGTTTGCGATTTTGTTCAAACTGGTGAACTGGCCTTTGAGTTGTGTGGTTGCAAAATCAACAGTCCCTTATCTCTGGTATATCTTGGCATGCCTCATTCAAGATACGTTCAAATTATGTGAAGCACAATGGACATATAATGCACAATGTCTCAGGAAAGACCGTTTGGGTTGTCAATACTCAATATAGAAAACGGTTGGGCCGGCAACCTGGACCTACAGGCCGCTGTGAAAACATTTGCACATAAAAATGCAAGGCGACGCCGTCGCATATTGCAGCTCCTATAGGCCTCTACATAGAAGAAAAGAGATTGTATTATTAATGCTAATCTTAGAAAAAAGGGTTCCAAAAAGCTTATTCAGCTGTCCCCATAGGAGAACCCTTTTTGATTCCAGGTAGAACCATGTTGGGTTCCATGTAGAGCCCTCTGTAGAAAGGAGCCAAAATGGTTCTATCTATAACCAAAAGGGTTCTTCAAAGGGTTCTCCTATGGGGACAGGTTTAGGTAGAACCTTTGTTTTTTAGACTGGAGACTGGTTTTACGGACTTTACACCATTTTCTATCCAAGCTGGGAGAGAGTGTGAGGACGGCTCATGTCATGGAGATTCAGGTAGGCTATACAGGAGTGTGGTATATTTTTAAGAAATACGTTGGTTGCTGATTAGTATGCTGTTGTCTCTAACATTCATTTCACAATCTGCAATGTTTGAATTTCCAACTTTATTTACTGAACCAGTAATTACATTGTTGCCACCAGCCAGCAGTCCAAATGGACGCCCTGCGACACCATGTGCTGGGAGGTCCAGAGAAACTGCGTTATGCCAGTGCAATGATTGCTACTAAAGCTGTGTGTTACTGCATAAAAACATAATATAGCATGCTTGTATTGGATTCAGGCCTAGATTGTCCTCTTCCCTGATGTTAGCTGCAGAGATAGCTACAGTAGCTATGACATTCACAGGAAAGGTTCTACAACAACTTGTAACACTATGTATCTGCAAAGGGCGGCTGCCACAGACTGGGGAGCGCTGAGAATGTACAATTCTGCTGCTTGAATATCACCTTGTTCAAAATTATTGTTGAAATTGTATGGTTTGGATATATGGAGTTTGCTGTGATGGAGGTGCACCGCTTAAGCAAATTCATAAACGACCTTATCATGTTACATCCACCATGCAGTGCTTGGACCCTTATTCATCAGGTTTGGAGAGGCAATCAGGTATATTGATAAGTCAGTAGATGTTGTCGCTGTGGGGGTGGCTGTTGGAACAGGACTCACAGATCCGGGGCGTGGGTAGGGGACCCGGCCTTCGTAGGGGGTCCAGTGGTGCTCTGGTCTCTCCCGGTGGGCAAACTGGCCATTGAACGCTGCTCGCACATCATCCATGTGGTACACACACACCGCATAGCCCTGGAACACAGCACTATGGAGAGGAGAGAAATGTATGTTGATATGTTCATTTCAATATACCAGTAAATGGTATGAACATTAAAAACATGACTCAGCTGACCTTGTAGTGCTGAAGAGGCCAAAAATCTCTGGATTCTTCTCATCCTTGTTCTTCAACACAAATACATCCTCTGAAATGTGACATTTAATAACATATGAATTTATTTGGAATACATGCATAACAATCAGCTAATGGTGCGTGATTTCGCCTGACATAGTAAATGTGCTCACTCGTCAGGACACCGTTGCTCAGAGGAGCTAGCCAACAACACAGCTACAGTTACACAATCACTTCAAACTGAAGCTGGAAAGGCTGTAAACTAGCTGCAATTTGTTTCATTTGACCTTTTTTCAATGGATCTTTTTTGTATATATGCCTAAAAATGATGCCAGCTGATTCATTATTTTAGCTGGCTGAGAAACGCTTCCTGCTTTTCTGTCTCATCCTGACTCCTGAAATGTTCATTACTATAGGACAGCTGAAGATCTCATTTTAATTTTGAAACAATGTTGCAAATGTTGAAGAGAAAGACAGCAAGGTTTACGCAAATCTCCTCCATTGAAAACTAAATGTTAGTCTAAAAGTAATGTGAGATAATGTCTAGATGCTTTTTATAGTGGAGATGAAGTTTATACGTTGCCTGTCTGGGCTGATGAGACAGAGGATTGTGCAGTCAGATGGAACAGGGTAAATAGGCATTTTAACGTCATAGATTTAGCCGGTGGTAACTTGTGGAATAGACACCTGCTGAAATGCAGTTTTGGCAAATCAGTATTCAGGATTAGACCCACCCGTTGTATAAACGTTGCTATGGAGTTGCTACTGTAAGAGAGTTTATAGCTACTGGCTACCTGCTGTTAGCTAAAAAACCTACCTAGTCAATGAAAAAATGGACAATAAAAATGACAAAGGACAGGAAAAAGGACGGGAAAACAAATAACTAAACTTACACAAGCAAGAGAAAACAATTCAGACAGAAAACAAGAAAGGTAGGCTTGGTTTATGTTCTAAAACACCTAGGTAGAACTAGCCAAGTGCAAACCAGCTGTAACATCTACTGTATCCAGCTGTAATCAACTAAGATGGATACATTTACAAGCCCCAAGCTCAGCAACCTTGCTATCAAATATGCAGAAGGTATTGCCAGTGAAGCAGGGAAGAAAAATGATAAAGCAAAGGTTTTAGACGAGCACCCAGAGATCCTAAGAGCAGACTTTATGCTACAAAAAGACAAAGAAATCAATGTGGATCTTCTATTTTTCACTGAACGTCCAAATGTTTGACATGCAGCCCAGCGCAAAGCGCACAAACATCTTAAAATGTCTGGAAACAAGACCATGAGACAGTTGTATGTGGACACAACCCCAGAATGGAATTCATATTAATATATATAATAATGGAACAGTAATGATCCAGTCTAGAGCTGTTTGAAGAAGAGTTCGACAGAATGTATCCTTTAGTGGATGATGAACTAAAAACGGACGTCTCCACTAACAATGCCTCTGCAACACCCAAAACTTAAAAAAATAGGAGGCCCACAGTACATCACTCCCTCCTTTACCTGTAGCAGCTGTGTGCACCCCAAAAACTTTACCTACCCTGACCTGCCAACCTCCCAACAGTCTGACCACGTTCAGCTGAACACACATCCAGAGGACATGGGACAGGATCCGGTTCAACCCGGGAGACCGCCCAAAACTATTCCCAAGACAACAGACAGCTAAATTATGGTGTCCCACTACTGACAGTGCACTATAACTGCGCTATCAAGCCAAGCTGGAAAGTCTTGACAACCTTACATTACATGCTGGGACAAATGACCTGCGCACAATAGGAGAAAGAGTGGCAGAGAAAGCACACACCCTGTTCCCAAGGACAAACATGATTATATCCACCCTTCTACCAAGCAAAGATCTCTCCTGGCAAATGATCCATACTGTCAACCAAAGAATCACCATGGACTGTGCCTCACTACCAAATGTCCGCATCTCTTACCACCCCAACCTGACATGTAAGCACTTGTACGACCACGTACACCTGGTCCATGAAGGATTCAGAATATTTGTCAAGGACCTGAAGGACCTGAGTTCCACAATCATACCAGCCGAGCAACAGAGCCCCCCCACCTCCTCGCTATCTAAGAAGAGAGAGGAGGCCAATTTAATCTCAGATGAGCAAGACACAGACATCTCTTGCCACTGCTAACACATCCAACACAAAGGTATTGAATCACCTTTGGCAGGGATTTACAGCCTCAAGTCTTCTTGGGTATGGTGCTACAGAAAAACCTTATTTACATAAGAATTCAGACCCTTTGCTATAAGACTTTAAATTGAGCTCAGGTGCATCCTGTTTCCATTGATCATCCTTGAGATGTTTCTACAACTTGACTGGGGTCCACCTGTGGTAAATTCAATTGATTGGACATGATTTGGAAAGGCACACACCTGTCTATATGAGGTCCCAAAGTTAACAGTGCATGTCAGCGCAAAAACCAAGTCATAACGGACAAAGGAATTGTTCGTAGAGATCCGAGACAGGATTGTGTTGAGCCACCGATCTGGGGAAGGCTATCAACAAATGTCTGCAGCATTGAAGGTCCCCAAGAACACAGTGACCTCCATCATTCTTAAATTGTAGAAGTTTGGAACCACCAAGACTCTTCTTAGAGCTGGCCGCTTGGCCAAACTGAGCAATCGGGAGAGAAGGGCCTTGGTCAGGGAGGAGACCAAAAACCCGATGGTCACTCTGACAGAGCTCCAGAGTTCTTTTTTAAATTCTTAGTTTTATTTAATTAAATGTATTGACTGAAGATTACACAATACACTAGCTGTAGTGTTGTACCTGTATACATTATTATACAGTTGAAGTTGGAAGTTTACATACACTTAGGTTGGTGTCATTACAACTTGTTCTTCAACCACTCCACAAATTGTGTCCCACCACCCGCCAACCCCTCTTTTTATGCTTCTACTACTCTCTGTTCATCATATATGCATAGTCACTTTGACGATACCTACATGTACATTCTACCTCAATAAGCCTGACTAACAGGTGTCTAACAGTTATATAGCCTTGCTACTCTTTTTTCAAATTACTTTTTACTGTTGTTTTATTTCTTTACTTACACCCCCCCCCCCCCCCCCCCACACACACACACACACACACACACACACACACACACACATACCTTCTTTTACCGCACCATTGGTTAGAGCCTGTAAGTAAGCATTTCACTGTAAGGTGTTACTATGTTACTATAACACCTGTTGTATTCGGCGCACATGACAAATAAACTTTGATTTGATTTGATTAACAAACTATAGTTTTGGCAAGTCGGTTAGGACATCTACTTTGTGCACAAGTAATATTTCCAACAATTGTTTACAGACAGATTATTTCACTTATAATTCACTGTATCACAATTACAGTGGGTCAGAAGTTTACATTCACTAAATTGACTGTGCCTTTAAACAGCTTGGAAAATTCCAGAAAATGATGTAATGGCTTAAGAAGCTTCTGATAGCTAATTGACATCATTTGAGTCAATTGGAGGTGTACCTGTGGATGTATTTGAAGGCCTACCTTCAAACTCAGTGCCTCTTTACATGACAACATGGGAAAATCAAAGAAATCAGCCAAGACCTCAGGAAAACAATTGTAGACCTCCACACGTCTGGTTCGTCCTTGGGAGGAATTTCCAAACGCTTGAAGGTACCACGTTCATCTGTACAAACAATAGTACGCAAGTAGAAACACCATGGAACCACGCAGCCATCATACCGCTCAGGAAGGAGACGCGTTCTGTCTCCTATAGATTAACGTACTTTGGTGAGAAAAGTACAAATCAATCCAGAACAACAGCAAAGGACCTTGTGAAGATGCTGGAGGAAACAGGTACAAAAGTATCTATATCCACAGTCAAACGAGTTCTATATCGACATAACATGAAAGGCCGCTCAGCAAGGAAGAAGCCACTGCTCCAAAACCTACGTAAAAAATACTGACTACAGTTTGCAACTGCACATGACAAAGATCGTACTTTTTGGAGAAATGCCCTCTGGTCTGATGAAACAAAATAGAACTGTTTGGCCATAATTACCATTGTTATGTTGAGGAAAAATGGGGAGGGTTGCAAGCCAAAGAACACCATCCCAACCGTGAAGCACGGGGGTGGCAGCATCATGTTTTGGGGTTGCTTTGCTGCAGGAGGGACTGGTGCACTTCACAAAATCGATGGCATTGTGAGGGAGGAATATTATGTGGATATATTGAAGCAACTTCTCAAGACATCAGTCAGGAAGTTAAAGCTTGGTCGCAAATGGGTCTTCCAAATGGACAATGACCCCAAGCATACTTCCAAAGTTGTGGCAAAATGGCTTAAGGACAACAAAGTCAAGGTATTGGAGTGGCCTTCACAAAGCCCTGACCTCCACAAAGCCCTGACCTCAATCCAATAGAAAATATGTGGGCAGAACCGAAAGAGCGTGTGTGAGCAAGGAGGCCTTCAAACCTGAAGCAGTTACACCAGCTCTGTCAGGAGGAATGGGCCAAAATTCACCTAATTTATTGTGTAAAGCGTTTGACCCAAGTTCAACAATTTAAAGGAAATGCTACCAAATACTAATTGAGTGTATGTCAACTTCTGACCCACTAGGAATGTGATGAAAGAAATAAAAGCTGAAATAAATAATTCTCTCTACTATTATTCTGACATTTCACATTCATTCTTAAAATCAAGTGGTAATCCTAACAGACATAAGACAGGGAATTTTTACTAGGATTAATGTCAGGAATTGTGAAAAACTGAGTTTAAATGTTTTTGGCTAAGGTGTATGTGAACTCCCGACTTCAACTGTATGTACTATTATTGTTACCACTGAAATTAACTGTATTTCATTATGCTCCTTGCATTGTAGTGTATTTACTGAAATGTAATATCTACAAATTGTGTTTAATACCAATAAAGCAATCTGAATTTGAATTTGAAGTGAGAGAAAGAGAGGGAGACAGAGAGAGAGAGAGAGAGAGAGAGAGGGAGAGAGAGGGGGAGGAAGGGAGAGAGAGCTTCAGGGTTCCATCAAGAAAATGTGCTATAGTTATATCCCCTGCCTTCACACACACACACACACGTCTGTACCTAGCTCGTCAAAGTGTGTGTCGATGCCATTGGGTCCAGCCACAGAGCAGATGAGACGAGTCTTTAGGAAGGAGCTCCAACGATTCACCAACATCCTCTGACCTCCCTGATCATTCTGAAGGGAGAGAATGGAGAAAGGGAGAGGGATCAGGTTAGAATGGGAAGGAGTCGATGACAGTATACAGGACCTTCAGAAAGTTTTCACACCCCTTGACTTTTTCCACATTTGTTATGCTACAACAGCCTGAATGCAAAATGTATCAAATTTTGATTTTTTTTGTCACTGGTCTGCACACAATATCACATAATGTCAAAGTGGAATTATGTTTTTAAAAATGTTTAAAAAAAAGCTGAAATGTCTTGAATCAATAAGTATTCAAACCCTTTGTTATGTCAAGCCTAAATACGTTTAGCAGTACACATTTGCTTAACAAGTCACATAATAACTTGCATGGTTTGTGCTTAACATGACTCCACACATACAAATATCTGTAAGTTCCCTCTATCGAGAGGTGAATTTCAAACACAGATTCAACCACAAAGACCAGAGAGGGTTTCCAATATACAGTGCCTTGCGAAAGTATTCGGCCCCCTTGAACTTTGAAGCCTTTTGCCACATTTCAGGCTTCAAACATAAAGATATAAAACTGTATTTTTTTGTGAAGAATCAACAACAAGTGGGACAAAATCATGAAGTGGAACGACATTTTTTGAATATTTCAAACTTTTTTAACAAATCAAAAACTGAAAAATTGGGCGTGCAAAATTATTCAGCCCCTTTACTTTCAGTACAGCAAACTCTCTCCAGAAGTTCAGTGAGAATCTCTGAATGATCCAATGTTGACCTAAATTACTAATGATGATAAATAAAATCCAACTGTGTGTAATCAAGTCTCCGGATAAATGCACCTGCACTGTGATAGTCTCAGAGGTCCGTTAAAAGCGCAGAGAGCATCATGAAGAACAAGGAACACACCAGGCAGGTCCGAGATACTGTTGTGAAGAAGTTTAAAGCCGGATTTGGATACAAAAAGATTTCCCAAGCTTTAAACATCCCAAGGAGCACTGTGCAAGCGATAATATTGAAATGGAAGGAGTATCAGACCACTGCAAATCTACCAAGACCTGGCCGTCCCTCTAAACTTTCAGCTCATACAAGGAGAAGACTGATCAGAGATGCAGCCAAGAGGCCCATGATCACTCTGGATGAACTGCAGAGATCTACAGCTGAGGTGGGAGACTCTGTCCATAGGACAACAATCAGTCGTATATTGCACAAATCTGGCCTTTATGGAAGAGTGGCAAGAAGAAAGCCATTTCTTAAAGATATCCATAAAAAGTGTCGTTTAAAGTTTGCCACAAGCCACCTGGGAGACACACCAAACATGTGGAAGAAGGTGCTCTGGTCAGATGAAACCAAAATTGAACTTTTTGGCAACAATGCAAAACGTTATGTTTGGCGTAAAAGCAACACACCATCCCCACTGTCAAACATGGTGGTGGCAGCATCATGGTTTGGGCCTGCTTTTCTTCAGCAGGGACAGGGAAGATGGTTAAAATTGATGGGAAGATGGATGGAGCCAAATACAGGACCATTCTGGAAGAAAACCTGATGGAGTCTGCAAAAGACCTGAGACTGGGACAGAGATTTGTCTTCCAACAAGACAATGATCCAAAACATAAAGCAAAATCTACAATGGAATGGTTCAAAAATAAACATATCCAGGTGTTAGAATGGCCAAGTCAAAGTCCAGACCTGAATCCAATCGAGAATCTGTGGAAAGAACTGAAAACTGCTGTTCACAAATGCTCTCCATCCAACCTCACTGAGCTCGAGCTGTTTTGCAAGGAGGAATGGGAAAAAATTTCAGTCTCTCGATGTGCAAAACTGATAGAGACATACCCCAAGCAACTTACAGCTGTAATCGCAGCAAAAGGTGGCGCTACAAAGTTTTAACTTAAGGGGGCTGAATAATTTTGCACGCCCAATTTTTCAGTTTATGATTTGTTAAAAAAGTTTGAAATATCCAATAAATATCGTTCCACTTCATGATTGTGTCCCACTTGTTGTTGATTCTTCACAAAAAAATACAGTTTTATATCTTTATGATTGAAGCCTGAAATGTGCCAAAAGGTCGCAAAGTTCAAGGGGGCCGAATACTTTCGCAAGGGACTGTATATATACAGTATCCCTTTGAGCACGGTGAAGTTATTAAGTACACTTTGGACGGTGTTTCAATACACCCAGTCACTACAAAGATACAGGCGTCCTTCCTAACTCATTAGAGGAAGAGGAAGGAGACCAGAGAGGTTTTTGGATTTCACCATGAGGCCAATGGTGCCTTTGAAACAGTTACAGTTTAATAGCTGCAATAGGAGAAAACTGAGGATGGATCAACAACATTGTAGTTACTCCACAATACTGAACTAATTGACTAACTAATTGAGTGAAAAAAGGAAGCCTCTGCAGAAATAATATATTCCAAAACATGCATCTTGTTTACAACAAGGCACTAAAGTAATACTACAAAGGGTCACATTGCCTTCGGAAAGTATTCAGACCCCTTGACTTTTTCCACATATTGTCACTTTACAGCCTTATTCTAAAATTGATTAAATAAAAAATCTACACACAACATCTACACACACAAACATATATACACACAATTCCCATATGACGACAAAGTGAAAACAGGTTTTTAGAATTGTATGCTGTTTTACAGACCCTTTGCTGTGTGACTCGAAATTGAGCTCAGGTGCATCCTGTTTCCATTGATCATCCTTGAGATGTTTCTACAACTTGATTGGAGCCCACCTTGATTGGACATGATTTGGAAAGGCAAACACCTGTCTATATAAGGTTCCACAGTTACAGTGCCTTGCGAAAGTATTCGGCCCCCTTGAACTTTGCGACCTTTTGCCACATTTCAGGCTTCAATCATAAAGATATAAAACTGTATTTTTTTGTGAAGAATCAACAACAAGTGGGACACAATCATGAAGTGGAACGACATTTATTGGATATTTCAAACTTTTTTAACAAATCAAAAACTGAAAAATTGTCCGTGCAAAATTATTCAGCCCCCTTAAGTTAATACTTTGTAGCGCCACCTTTTGCTGCGATTACAGCTGTAAGTCGCTTGGGGTATGTCTCTATCAGTTTTGCACATCGAGAGACTGAAATTTTTTCCCATTCCTCCTTGCAAAACAGCTCGAGCTCAGTGAGGTTGGATGGAGAGCATTTGTGAACAGCAGTTTTCAGTTCTTTCCACAGATTCTCGATTGGATTCAGGTCTGGACTTTGACTTGGCCATTCTAACACCTGGATATGTTTATTTTTGAACCATTCCATTGTAGATTTTGCTTTATGTTTTGGATCATTGTCTTGTTGGAAGACAAATCTCCGTCCCAGTCTCAGGTCTTTTGCAGACTCCATCAGGTTTTCTTCCAGAATGGTCCTGTATTTGGCTCCATCCATCTTCCCATCAATTTTAACCATCTTCCCTGTCCCTGCTGAAGAAAAGCAGGCCCAAACCATGATGCTGCCACCACCATGTTTGACAGTGGGGATGGTGTGTTCAGCTGTGTTGCTTTCACGCCAAACATAACGTTTTGCATTGTTGCCAAAAAGTTCAATTTTGGTTTCATCTGACCAGAGCACCTTCTTCCACATGTTTGGTGTGTCTCCCAGGTGGCTTCTGGCAAACTTTAAACGACACTTTTTATGGATATCTTTAAGAAATGGCTTTCTTCTTGCCACTCTTCCATAAAGGCCAGATTTGTGCAATATACGACTGATTGTTGTCCTATGGACAGAGTCTCCCACCTCAGCTGTAGATCTCTGCAGTTCATCCAGAGTGATCATGGGCCTCTTGGCTGCATCTCTGATCAGTCTTCTCCTTGTATGAGCTGAAAGTTTAGAGGGACGGCCAGGTCTTGGTAGATTTGCAGTGGTCTGATACTCCTTCCATTTCAATATTATCGCTTGCACAGTGCTCCTTGGGATGTTTAAAGCTTGAGAAATCTTTTTGTATCCAAATCCGGCTTTAAACTTCTTCACAACAGTATCTCGGACCTGCCTGGTGTGTTCCTTGTTCTTCATGATGCTCTCTGCGCTTTTAACGGACCTCTGAGACTATCACAGTGCAGGTGCATTTATACGGAGACTTGATTACACACAGGTGGATTGTATTTATCATCATTTGTCATTTAGGTCAACATTGGATCATTCAGAGATCCTCACTGAACTTCTGGAGAGAGTTTGCTGCACTGAAAGTAAAGGGGCTGAATAATTTTGCACGCCCAATTTTTCAGTTTTTGATTTGTTAAAAAAGTTTGAAATATCCAATAAATGTCGTTCCACTTCATGATTGTGTCCCACTTGTTGTTGATTCTTCACAAAAAAATACAGTTTTATATCTTTATGTTTGAAGCCTGAAATGTGGCAAAAGGTCGCAAAGTTCAAGGGGGCCGAATACTTTCGCAAGGCACTGTATCAGTGCATGTCAGAACAAAAATCAAGCAATGAGGTCGAAGGAATTGTCCGTAGAGCTTAGAGACAGGATTGTGTCGAGGCATAGATATGGGGACGGGTACCAAAACATTTCTGAAGCATTGACTGTCCCCAAGTACACAGTGGCCTCCATCAATCTTAAATGGAAGAAGTTTGGAACACCCAAGATTCTTCCTAGAGCTGGTCGCCTGGCCAAACTGAGCAATCGGGGGAGAAGGGTCTTGGTCAGGGAGATGACCAAGAACCCAATGTTCACTCTGACAGAGCTCTAGAGATCCTCTGTGGAGATGGGAGAACCTTTCAGTAGGACAACCATCTCTGCACCACTCCACCAATCAGGCCTTTACGGAGACAGAAGTCACTCCTCAGTAAAAGGTACATGACAGCCTGCTTGGAGTTTGACAAAAGGCACCTAAAGACTCTCAGACCATGAGAAACTGTATTTTATGGTCTGATGAAACCAAGATTGGCCTGAATGCCAAGCGTCACATGTGGAGGAAACCTGGCACCATCCCTAAGGTGAAGCATGGTGGTGGCAGCATCATGCTGTGGGGATGTTTTTCAGTGGCAGGGCAACTTCAAACAGCCAAGACAATGCAGGAGTGGCTTTGGGTTAAGTCTCTGAATGTCCTTGGGTGGCACAGCCAGAGCCCGGACTTGAACACGATAAAACATCTCTGGAGAGACCTGAAAATTGTTGTGCAGCAACGCTCCCCATCTAACCTGACAGAGCTTGAGAGGATCTGCATAGAATAATGGGAGAAATTCTCCAATTACAGTTGTGCCAAGCTTGTAGTGTCATACCCAAGAAGACATGAGGCTGTAATCGCTGCCAAAGGTGCTTCAACAAAGTAAATCGTATGTAAATGTGATATTTCTGTTTAGTTTTTTTTATAAATTAGCAAAAGTCCAAAAATTAGATTTTGCTCTGTCATTATGGTGTATTTTGTGTTATTAATCATTTTTAGAATAACAAAATGTGGAAAATGTCAAGGGGTCTGAATACTTTCCGAAGGCACAGTATGTTTGGAACAAATCCAACACAACATACCACTCTCCATATTTTCAAGCATAGTGGTGGCTGCACCATGTTATCGGTATGCTTGAAATCGTTAAGGACTGGAGAGTTTTTCAGGATAAAAAATAAACGGAACGGAGCTAATCACAGGTAAAATCTTATAGGAAAACCTGGTTCAGTCTGCTTTCCACCTGACACCTGGAGATGAATTCACCTTTCAGCAGGACAGTAACCTAAATCATAAGGCCAAATCTACGCTGTAGTTACTTCCAAAGAAGACGTTAAATGTTTGTGAGTGGCTGAGTTACAGTTTTAACTTCAATCTGCTTGAAAATCTATGGCAAGACTATGGTTGTCTAGTAACGGTCAACAACCAATTTCACAGAGCATGAAGAATTTTGAAAAGATTGTAACATGCATTGACTCATGGGTGTGAATATTTATGGAAATAAGATAATTATGTATTTCATTTTCTATAAATTTACAAGAATTTCTAAAAACACGTTTTCACTTTTTCATTATGTGGTATTGTGTATGGTATTGTGTATGATTTTTTTAAAATACATTTTTAACTCAGGCTGTAACACAACAAAATGTGGAATAAGTGAAGGGGTATGAATACTTTGAAGGCACTGTATATGGGGATATTCTGGCAGGCAGGATAAAGCAAAGCATTAGTTCCGTTCTCACCGCACAGACCCGTCCCACCCTGGTGTAAACAGCCTTGTTAACCCCCTCTGCGTCCGTCCCTCTCTCCGTGAAGAAGAAGTAGACCTTGTCATCATCCCTGTCATTGTTATCAGGAATCACCACCGACCCAATAAACTTCGGCTCTGGAGGAAAGATGACAGTTTCAGAAAGAGAAGTTGAAATTGACCATGTAATGTAATTAAGCTTTCCAGTACAAACCTTACTGTGCTGTCCTGGAAATGTCACACAATCTACTTTAATTCAACTTTATTTAGGCATGAAAGCATATACACTGAGAGTACAAAACATCAAGAACACCTGCTTTTTCCATGACATAGACTGAACAGGTTTATTCAGGTGAATGCAGTGTAGATGAAGGGGAGGAGACAGGTTAAAAAAAGGATTTTGAAGCCTTGAGCCAAACGAGACATGGATATTGTGTATGTGTCAGTGGAGGCTGCTGAGGGGAGGACAGCTCATAACAGATAATGGAATGGTATGAAACACTTTCCAGCCATTACACTACATTTCAGCCAGGTAAGTGTGCAATTCAGAGGGTGAACTCAATATTAGGAAGGTGTTCCTAAAGTTTGGTATACTCAGAGTATACTCTATAGTTTGTGGAAAAAGGTACTGTTGGTATTATTATTGTAAATATATGTTTAATCCTCCGTTATTAAGACAATGGAAAGGTCAGATGCTTTATAATCTAAATGTTGAAAGTGAGTGGGCAACGGAGAGAAACAAAATGGTGCAGTTTGAGGCCATGTGGAAGAGAGTGGTGCGGGCGCTGGAGATGGGGGTGTGAGCAGGTGGGTCTGGGCAGGTGTGACGTTGTTGATGTTTGTGTGACATTGAAGTTTGTATGTGTATGTTCTGTATTGTAAAAAAAATATGAAATAACATTGTTAAAAAAATGAAATACATGTTTAAGTATTCAGTGTAGTATCCATTTGGGAAAATTAAAAAAGTGTTAAAAGTTTTAAAAAGCACTTACTTTAAGAGAACTTGTATCAACATAAGCAAATAGGAAATTCCCCATGTCACAGAGATTCAATAGGGACTACACCATCATTTCTGCTGTTAATTAAGAGAGAATTCTGCTCACGCAATTGATATTTGTGAAATAAGGTAAGCTATGACTTCACTGTGTTTTTGATTAACCCCCAGACTGAAATGTTAAAGGTAGGCATATGATATGTAGAATTCGCTCCGACATTACCTGGTAGCTCAAATTCTAAAATGTTCACCTAATTTCAGTTTAAAAGTGTAGAGAATCATTGCACAATCTAAACTGATGGGAAAATATTTTCAATGACCCAAAATATCTTATTTTTAGCTGTTTGAAGCTGGTGTACAAAAGAGCAAAAATAAGTAAAAGCTCAATTTAAGGACCGGGAGAAGCATAGAAATAGCACAAGTAGAACGGAACTACCACTTATCACACTTGATTTCAATGAGAATGAAAGATATATCAATAACACTTCTATGTGAATTTGGTTGTGTCACCACAAAGCAACATACTGGACGTCTTCAGTATGTATAATATAGTTATTCAGAAGTTAAACATGTTTCAGGCCTAAAAGTTCATGGTTCATTTTTCATTTGTTCATTTGCCTAGGGGTTAGAGTGTTGGGCCAGTAACAAATGGTTGCTAGATCAAATCCCAGAGGTGACAAGGTAAAAACCTGCCATTCTGCCCCTGAACAAGGCACTGTTCCTAGGCTGTCATTGTTAGTAAAAATGTGTTCTTAACTGACTTGCCTAGTTAAATAAAACAATTGGAAAGGCATTCATACCTATTGATGACTGCAGGTGCTGCTGGAGCCAGCATTGTAAGAGCATGGTTAATAACTCAACTATTTTGTGTGCAGGAATTTGTCATGGTCATTTTATTTCCTAATACATATATCTATATAGTATCCAATCCTACAGTACACATTCATTGAGGACCGCTACGTCACGAAAATAACCCATGTTGCTAACGATCGTGGTGAGACTGTATATGTTGAAGTCGTGGGATCAGATGGAGCCAAGGTCGGTCATGTGATTCACTATTGAGACATATGAAAGTTTGCTACGATAAAGGGATGGTTACAGTTACTCTCTTCACGTGAATGTTCATCAAAAATGCATTGACCATAATCACAGTGTACTGGTCAGAGGTTTATTTATTTTTTACATTTGATCTTGTCCTGGTGGTAAATGGAACAATCTGGAAACCTGATGAATAACTAAATCAATACAATCTAATTAAAGTAATTTCAACATATTATTATCTACATCAAACCTGATACATAAATGCCCAGCCACTGACCATTGAGCTGTTGTCTGTCGTCTCTCTCAGTGCGTGTGTAGCTCTGGTTGTTCAGTCGACACAGAGCTGCGTCATTCTCCCAGTAGTCTGTGTACAGGCCAATATACAGCTCTCCTCCTAACAAACACACAGAGAAGTATATAAACCAGATGTTTCACAGGAGTTTTACACTTCTGTTTTTTCACACAGACATACAATGAATAACAAAATTACAATCAATTGCAAATGTTGGTGATTCTGAGAAACTATGTTTAGTTATTTATCACAATCAATACTTTATTTCCACATGGTGGCAGCATTGTGCTAAAACTAAACCTGTCCCAGAGCACTGTGCAATACTCAGTAACAGCAATTCTACTAGACTAGAGTACGAGTCTTGAAAAGGGTTAGGGTTAACGTGCCTGACTGAGACAGAGAGACAACTGGGATAAGAACATACTGTGTCATGAAACACAAAAGAAGGTAGAAAGTGAAAGAACAGAAGTGAATTATGTGCTAGGTATTCTTACTGTCCAGGGTGGATGTAACGGGGCTGTTGTGGTCGTAGGGACATCTCCCTCTGCCGCTCTCTATACTCTGCTCCTCCAGCTCAAACTGCCTGACCTGGGGACAAAAAAGTAGCAGTGAGAACACACACAGCGACATCCCTGAGCTTGACCTTAGCGTGCCTGGTGCCAGAGGAAGATTCTTTGCTTTTCCTGATGGTGCTGTTGTCACAGGTCCTCTCAGACTGACCGTGGATTATATCACAGCCCAAACAAACACACTCCCTCTCTCTCAGAGGACACACAAACTACCTCTAAGTACCAACTCCCTCTCTCTCAGAGGACACACAAACTACCTCTAAGTACCAACTCCCTCTCTCTCAGAGGACACACAAACTACCTCTAAGTACCAACTCCCTCTCTCTCAGAGGACACACAAACTACCTCTAATTACCAACTCCCTCTCTCTCTCTCTCTCTCTCTCTCTCTCTCTCTCTCTCTCGCTCTCTCTCACACACACACACTCTTGCTTCTCTCTCTCTCTCTCTCTCTTGCTTCTCTCTCTCTCTTGCTTCTCTCTCTCTCTCTCGCTTCTCTCTCTCAATTCAATTCAATTCAATTCAAGGGCTTTATTGGCATGGGAAACATGTGTTAACATTGCCAAAGCAAGTGAGGTAGATAATATATAAAGTGAATATATAAAGTGAAAAACAATAACAATTAACAGTAAACTCTCTCTCTCTCTCTCTCTCTCTCTCTCTCTCTCACACACTCTTGCTTCTCTCTCTCTCTCACCCTTGCTTCTCTCTCTCTTGCTTCTCTCTCTCTTTCTTGCTTCTCTCTCTCTCTCTCTCTCTCTCTCTCTTTCTCTCTCTCTCTCACTCACACACTCTTGCTTCACTCTCTCTGTCTCTCTCTCACACTCTTGCTTCTCTCTCTCCCTGTCTCTCTCTCACACTCTTGCTTCTCTCTCTCTCTCGCTCTCTCTCTCTCACACACACGCTTACTTCTCTCTCTCTCACACTCTTGCTTCTCTCTCTCTCTCTCTCTCTCTCTCTCTCTCTCTCTCTCTCTCACTCTTGCTTCTCTCTCTCTCTCTTTCTCACTCACACACCTTTGCTTCTCTCTCTCTCTGTCTCTCTCTCACACTCTTGCTTCTCTCTCTCTCTCTCTCTCTCTCTCTCTCTCTCTCTCACACTCTTGCTTCTCTCTCTCTCTCTCTCTCTCTCACTCTTGCTTCTCTCTCTCTCTTGCTTCTCTCTCTCTCTCTTGCTTCTCTCTCTCTCTCTTTCTCTCTCTCTCTCACTCACACACTCTTGCTTCTCTCTCTCTGTCTCTCTCTCACACTCTTGCTTCTCTCTCTCTCTCTCTCTCTCTCTCTCTTTCGCTTCTCTCTCTCCCCCATTTCTTAGAAGACACATAAACTAACTGCCAGTAGGCTACCATTGTCACGCCCTGACCTTAGAGATCCTTTTTATTCTCTATTTTGGTTAGGTCAGGGTGTGACTAGGCTGGGTAGTCTAGTTTTTTCAAGTCTATGTTGGCCTGGTATGGTTCCCAATCAGAGGCAGCTGTCTATCGTTGATCTTGTTTTTCTGTAGTGCCTGTGAACACTGCATTTACTTCACGTTTTGTATTGTTTTTGGTGACTTTCATTTATTAAAACACGTGGAACTCTACGCACGCTGCACCTTGGTCCATTTAGTGTGTCAACGATCGTGACAACCATAGATTAATAAAATGTCAATGTTTTACCTACAGATTCCATATTACTGTATCTCATATTACTGTATTGACTGTATTTTTATTATTAAAAAAATTAAATGTATTATTTGTGCAGTTCTCTATTAAAATGTTTGTTATTTGTTACATTTGACTGTTTATTAAAACCTAGCATTACTACAAATGTTTCTGAAATTGAGACAGATATATAGTATTGAATAAATACATTGAACAATCTCTTTCATAATTTTGTTAAACAATAAAAGCTCATTTACCAACATTTAAAATGGATATATAGCATTTTTGAAAAAATCTCGTCATTTATATCACTCCTTGTGTAGCTCTGTGTTTCACTGTCAGGTGAATAAACAAACTCCCCTTCTCTCTCTCTCTCAGGAGACACAAACTGACCAGTGGATGTGTTGCGGTATTTACGGATCATTTAAGAAAGACTGCATGTGTCCCAAAGAACAGATGACGAGACTGAGCCAAACCAGCAGCAAGTCCTTCTGAATGTGTTCATACATTTATTAGGTTCACCACCCCGTTCACAAAAATGGTTTGTTCCTGCAGACAGTGAGTCACGTGGCCGTGGCTTGCTATATAAAGCAGGGAGACAGGCATCCAGTTACTGTTCGCTCGAACGTTAGAATGGCTAAAACGAGTGACCTGGGCAAAAAACATCCAGTCATTGGCAGTCCTGTGGGCAAAAACAGCTTGTTGATGAGATGTCAAAGGAGAAATTCAAAAAGTACAACAATGGTGTGCAGAACGGCATCTTGGAACTCACAACTCATTGGTCCTTGTCACGGATGGGCTATTTCAGCAGACGACCAGTCCACACCGGGTATCCATGGCCACAGGAACTAGGGGTGCTCAGGGTGCTGCAGCACCCCCTGAAAAATCATAATTATATATTGTGATTTTCTTCACTCCAATTCGCATACCTCTTGTAACGGATCTCGTCCTCCTCTTCTGAGGAGGAGTAGCGAGAAGGATCGGAGGAACAATGCGCAGCGTGGTAAGTGTCCATAATGTTTAATCAAACACAACAGAACACTGGAACAAAACAATAAACGTGAATAAATGAAACAGTCCTGTGTGGTAACAAACACTGACACGGAAGACAAACACTCAAAACTCAAAAGTGAAACCAGGCTACCTAAGTTTGATTCTCAATCAGGGACAACAATTGACAGCTGCCTCTGATTGAGAACCATACTAGGCCAAACACAGAAATCCCAAATTATAGAAAAACAAACATAGAAAACCCACCCAACTCACGCCCTGACCATACTAAAACAAAGACATAACAAAGGAACTAAGGTCAGAACGTGACAGTACCCCCACCCCCCCAAAGGTGCGGACTCCGGCCGCAAAACCTAAACCTATAGGGGAGGGTCTGGATGGGTGTCTATGTTCGTTTTTCTATAATTTGGGATTATAGTCTCAAATTCAGTTTCCACATCACTAAGGAATTATCATGGTCCACACACCCTCATGAAGAGGGCATGACAACGCCTCTACCCCTTCAGAATGCTGAAAAGGGCCCTCGGATCCTCAAAAAGTTCTACAGCTGCACCATTGAGAGCATCTTGACTGGCTGCATCATCGCTTGGTATGGCAAATGCTTGGCATCTGACCTCAAGGCGCTACAGAGGGTAGTGAGTACAGGCCAGCACATCACTGGGCCCAGCTTCCTGCCATCCAGGACCTTCCTGCCATCCAGGACCTCTGTTAAAGACTCCAACCACCCAAGTCATTGACTGTTCCCTCTGCTACCGTACGGCAAGCGGTACTGATGCACCAAGTCTGGAACCAATAGGACACTGAACAGCTTCTACCCCCCTTCTACCCCAAGCCATGTTTCATGAGCTGAAATGAAAGATCCCAGACATTTTCCATAAGCACAAAAAGCTTATTTCTCTCAAATTTGTTTACATCCCTGTTAGTGAGCATTTTTTCTTTGCCAAGATAATCCATTCACCTGACAGGTGTGGCATATCAAGAAAATTATTAAACAGCATGATCAATACACAGATGCACCTTGTGCTGGGTACAATAAAAGGCCACTCTAAAATGTGCAGTTTTGTGACACAACACAATGCCACAGATGTCTGAAGTTTTCTCTGCCACAAGCCGTCTACTACGGAGTTTTAGAGAATTTGGCAGTACATCCAACCTTCCTCACAACCGCAGACCAATTGTATGGCGTTGTGTGGTAAGCGGTTTGATGATGTCTACATTGGGAACAGAGTGCCCCGTGGTGGCGGTGGAGTTGTGGTATGGGCAGGCAAAAGCTACGGACAACGAACACAATTGCATTTTATCGATGGCAATTTGAATGCACAGAGATATTGAGACGAGATCCTGAGGCCCATTGTGAGGCCCATTGTTTTAATGTGTCTGTGACCAACAGATGCATTTCTGTATTCCCAGTCATGTGAAATCCATAGATTAGGGCCTAATAAAATAATTTAAATTGAGTAATTTGCTTATATGAACTGTTACTCAGTAAAATCTTTGAAATTGTTGCATGTTGCATTTATATAATAGCTACCCGGACTATCTGTATTGACCCTTTTTGCACTCATCACATACACTGCTGTTACTTTTTATTATCATTCCTCTTGCCTAGGCACTTTATCCCTATGTATATGTACATATCTACCCCAATTACCACGTATCCCTGCACATCGACATGGTACTGCTGCCCCGTGTATGTCGCCAAGTTATCATTACTCATTTTGTATTGTTCTTTGTATTATTATTTTCCTGTTGTTCTATTTTTTCTTTCTCTCTGCATTGTTGGGAAGGGCCTATAAGTAAGCATTTCACTGTTAGTCTAAACCTGTTGTTTACGAAGCATGTAACAAAAACAATTTGATTTTAGTCAGAATTTTGCGTGTGCAAGAATGTTTTCTTGGCACACGTTAGGTCCCTTAATACCAATTGAGCAACTTTTCCATGCCCTGAAGAATTCAGGCTGTTCTGCAGGCAAAGGGGCTGCCACCCAGTACTAGATGTGTGTACCTAATAAACTGACCATTGAGTGTATATCAGACCCAATGGTAACTCCAAGTCAACAAACAACCCTCCCAACCCTGCTCACCTGTCCTGTGTGTCCCACCCTGATTTTGGCACAGTGAGGATTAAATGCTCCTGTTCCGCATGCCAACAGGTGGGTGGTGTTATACCGATGCAGCACCTTGATGTAGTTAGCACACTCTGGCTGTAGGGAGAGAGAGAGGGCAGAGGGATAGAGGAAGGTAGAGGGGAGCAGGGAGGGAGGGAGGGAGGGCAGAGGGATGGAGGAAGGTAGAGGGGAGCAGGGAGGGAGGGAGGGAGGGCAGAGGGATGGAGGAAGGTAGAGGGGAGCAGGGAGGGAGGGCAGAGGGATGGAGGAAGGTAGAGGGGAGCAGGGAGGGAGGGAGGGAGGGCAGAGGGATGGAGGAAGGTAGAGGGGAGCAGGGAGGGAGGGAGGGAGGGCAGAGGGATGGAGGAAAGTAGAGGGGAGCAGGCAGGGACAAGCAGGATGGAGGAAGGGAGAGTGGTTAGGTATGTATTTGAAGGGTAAACTATGACACATTACATTTTTGAATAAATTATGGAGTGCTACAAACGTAGAATGATCAGATGATGTTACCTTCTCTCTGCCTTTCATCAGACAATCTTCTACCTGCGACACAGAGCTGGCCCAGTCGATCTGGGGAGAAATGACAATACATAACACACCAACACATGCATATCCACATGCACATGTACACACACTCACATACACAATGTATGTCTGTTTGACTGGTCTGCATCATAACATGTTGTGTCATGTATGTCCCTCTCTATCATCATTAAAGATACTCTCTCATCAGTGATAAAAGATACACATGTATTTACAACAATAATAATCTCGATTACCTAATAATAATGACTCAGTAGGAAATGGACAATTATAAACGCATTATTTTCTCTACATTACAGATATGTTTCGTAGTCAGTTATCCTGCCCTTTATGTCATTGTTTAACATAATTAAACATAATTAAAGTTAATAACACCTTATTATAACACACTCAACTATTACTTCAACCTCCTCGAGGAAACAGTTGGATCTGACAGCCATTATTACACGTATATAGGGCTGGAGAAGGACTGGTAATACGGAGACAAGTCCACCTAGCCTATCAGAGGTTAAGGGGGCAGACCTGGCATATGGCAGCATCTGTGTCCAACTGTGTGCTCTTTATGGAAAGACTCCTTGGTAATATAATGAGGATGCACAAACACATACACTCTGTTTAGGTAACCTAATGACCTTGAGGGGTAAGAGTTCAAGTCCCCTCCACACACGAACAGACAGACTGACAGACAGGCCTACAGTACCTCTCTGTGTTGGTGGTTAACTCTCTCCAGGCTGAGGGAGTACATGATGTTTTTAGCCCCTACGTACAGCCTTTCATGGGCCTCGTCCAACAGCATGGTCTGGGGCTGCAGGGAGGGACCTGGTCCCTGAAACACCCACGTCCTGTTCAGATCCCATAACTCTGCACAGGGAGAGAGAAGAAAGAGAGAGAAAGAGAGACGGGAGAGAGAGTAAGAGAGAGAGAGAGTAAGAGAGAGAGAGAGAGAGAGAGAGATAGAGAGAGAGAGAGAGAGAAAGAGAGAGAAAGAGAGAGAAAGAGAGAGAGAGAGAGAGAGAGAGAGAGAGAGAGAGAGAGAGAGAGAGAGAGAGAGAGAGAGGAGAGAGAGATTAGGAGAGAGAGACTATTACAAGTCTATAGGCCATGCTTTCAGAACAAGCTTTCAAAGTTACACAACCAGTAGGATACAGTGGTGCCCACATGATCGAAGGCTTGTAAAATGTGAAAAATGTAACTACTTTATATCAGAAATCTGCACTCCGTGTAATAGCATACCTTCAAGCACTTTAACCAACATTATGTAAAAGAAGAGTTTCTGTGATGAATGTACATTTTTTCACTGGCTGTTTAGCATCAGCATAACAAATCGCACACCCTAAAGTGCTTTGTCCATCTGTGTGTGTGTGTGTGTGTGTGTGTGTGTGTGTGTGTGTGTGTGTGTGTGTGTGTGTGTGTGTGTGTGTGTGTGTGTGTGTGTGTGTGTGTGTGCGTGCGTGCGTGTGTTTTAAAGCTGAGCAATTACCCTGTCACATAGATTCCTGAAAGCTGCCCCAAATCCAACACTGTCTTGTACATGGTTCAAATGTTGCTGTATCATATGTTATGAACTTGAAGATACTAATCAGGAAGAACACTAGTCACATCCCAAAGCTTCTCCCAGAAGAACTCGGTAAGAACTCGGATGTAATGCCTGGGAAAGATGTTGTGATTGCTGAATGGGATATTTGATACTCACAGCCAAGCCTATCAGCTGTCTCGAGGGGAGGAAGTCATTTAATCAGACAGGAAACGGAACTGTTGTCTTTATCTGACCTTGGGTAGCGGTTGCCCTTAGGCACCGATCTAGGATCAGCTTACAGTCCTCAAATCCTAACTTGAACCATTGGGAGAATAATTTAAAACGGGCCTTAGATCAGTTTCTAGAGGCGACTTCTTCCTTCTGCCTTTAAGTTGTATTTATCCTATTGTGTCACTAGACCGTGAGTTTGATTAGGAGGGTGAAGTTTAATATTGACTGAACACATGGGTCACGCACACACACACACACACACACACACACACACACACACACACACACACACACACACACACGCACACACACACACACATACACACACACACACATTCACATATTTTCCCTCTAATCAAACCTGTCAGGTCTGCCTTCGATCATGTCTACCAGAGCCAGGAGCTACAGCCCCAGCGAGGGTCACATCCTGTGGGCTGTGGTGGGTTGCATGCCCTGGGCCCTAGAGCACGACTGGATGTCCTTGTGGACGATGAGACAGAGTCTGGAGTGTGTTAGGAAACCCCCTAAAGCTTCGTAGCGTCATGCAGAGCAGTCCAGGACACGGGTGGTTTATATGATCAAATGAGACTCTCTATTTGTATTCCTCCCTTTCCCAAATTGGAGCTGCCATTTTTTCTTGCCCAGACGAGAGGAGAATACTCCTGGCTACCATAACCATCACCTCCCCCTACCTGTCTCCTCAGACGGAACTTCTCTGGGGTTATATGTCAAGATTTAAGTAACTGCCAGTGTTTCAGGAGTGGGGGTTCTGTGATTTGTTATTTCAGCATCTGTGTTTTTAGTAGCATTACATCTACTACAGTATTAGATGTCTCGGTAGAGACCAATAGATTCGGTTTATTTTTCTGGTTTTAGATTTCTCTGGTAGATCCATTCTGTTTGTTTTGCTAGCATTAGAGATCTGTGTGGTAGAAACAGAGTGAAGGTTTGTTTAAAGAGGTATTAGATCTCTAGGTGCTGTTAGGATTGAGATTAGTCTGATTGTTTTGGTAGCGTCATTGATCTCAAACAGTGTGTGTGTATGTGTTTAAAAAATAAAAATTGCCGTTAGATCTCTATGGTGTAGACAGAGGGGATATGGTGGTGCTGATATGCCAGTGCCCAGACACGCTTCCTGTAATGATCTAAACCAGACAGTTACAGCTCTTAAAAGGCATGCAACTAGCACGCATTCAAGCACACACATACACTCCTGCACACACACATACACACACATGCACGCACACATACACCTGCACGCACACACATACACACAGATGCATGCAGGCACATGTGGCACGCAAACACACATACGTGGCGCTCACACACAAGTGAGGCACACTCACACACCTCCAGATGTAACACACTATGGAATGTGTAATGCTTCAGCTGACGATAACAAGGACAGACGTGTAGTGGAGCAGGAGGGAGTTTGTCATCCACTGAGGGAATGATGGGAACTGAATGGGATAGGTTAACATTCACTGAGGGAAAGAATGGGAACTGAATGGGATAAATTAACATCCACTGAGGGAATGATGGGAACTGAATGGGATAAGTTAACATCCACTGACAGAATGATGGGAACTGAATGGGATAAGTTAACATCCACTGAGGGAATGATGGGAACTGAATGGGATAGGTTAACATTCACTGAGGGAAAGAATGGGAACTGAATGGGATAAGTTAACATCCACTGACGGAATGATGGGAACTGAATGGGATAAGTTAACATCCACTGACGGAATGATGGGAACTGAATGGGATAAGTTAACATCCACTGAGGGAATGATGGGAACTGAATGGGATAATTAATTAAATTAAATTCATTGTTTTCTATAATTAAGTTTCCTTTTACTGTAAACCACTACATTTTTTTGTTTGAGTGTCGAATGTGTGCATTTTTGGCAACATACTATCTAAAAGTGAATAAGTCATCTTTACTTTAAAGAATGTACAGAACGTACAGTAGAAAAAAATAGTAAGTGACAGAATTGCTGCAGTAAAAGCTTTATTAGCAACATGAAATTGCTGCCATTGATCAACAACACATCCAACATACATGGCCTTTGGTTCAACAACACATCCAACATACATGGCCTTTGGTTCAACAACACATCCAACATACATGGCCTTTGGTTCAACAACACATCCAACATACATGGCCTTTGGTTCAACAACACATCCAACATACATGGCCTTTGGTTCAACAACACATCCAACATACATGGCCTTTGGATCAACAACACATCCAACATACATGGCCTTTGGTTCAACAACACATCCAACATACATGGCCTTTGGTTCAACAACACATCCAACATACATGGCCTTAGGTTCAACAACACATCCAACATACATGGCCTTAGGTTCAACAACACATCCAACATACATGGCCTTTGGTTCAACAACACATCCAACATACATGGCCTTTGGTTCAACAACACATCCAACATACATGGCCTTTGGTTCAACAACACATCCAACATACATGGCCTTTGGGTCAACAACACATCCAACATACATGGCCTTTGGATCCCTAATGTGTAAAAAGAAAACACATTTCCGGTAATAAAGGGACAGAAGGGATCAAACACTAAAATGCCCTGTCGCGTTCTAATCTATATCTAATCTAATCTCTTATGTCGTCTTTCGCTATGCACCTTGGATAGAAATGCTTGTCCTGCCTTATCCACCCCTGGCAGTCTTCAGCTGAGATGTCTCTGCAGCCAGCATCCACTGCATCCAGAAGGGACATTTGGTCATGTTGCCGATGTTCATACACTTTCCACCTCCAGGAAGAAAAAAAATGAGGAAAGGCGAGTAAAGGGGGAGGAAAGGGGAAACCATTCTTAGATGGGCTGCAAACCAGTTTGTGATTGCATGTGAATGGTGGAATGCTACATTGTCCCAGGCAATCACAACTGTCTTCATGTTTCCTCCCAGCTGTTCCCTTTCTGCTTCTGGCACCAGTTGTTGGTGGAGGCCTTCTAAAAACAAAAGAAGACGCTCAGTGTTGTAGGGACCAATCTGGACCAAACCAGCACTCCAGATTGCAGTACACATTGTGATATTTGCTCCTCTCAGACCCGACACATCAACATTGGCCCTTTTCCCGATGACGTTTCTTCCCCGCCCTTTTCTTGCCAGGTTAAACCCTGCCTCGGCTACATCAATTATTTCATGTGGGTTCTGATTCTCCTCCAACTCCATGACTCTCTGAAAGAAATCACAAGACAATATGTGTAAATGCTTTTCAGTATGTCCTACTGTATGTACTGTAACCCATGTTTACATGTAAAGGAGCATAGTATAAAACTCACTATAGGAACAAGACATATTGGATAAACCATACCTGGACATCTTGATGCCGGAGTTCCCTGACCTGCTCACTGTTCCTTTCAACAGGAACTGTGTACAACTGTTTCATTCAGAGTCCAAGCCATGGTAGTCAGGCTGATGTTTTCCACACTGTGAAATACCAGGTTGTCCTCTACAATTCTGCTCTGAATTTCTCTCAGTTTTATTGCATTGTCAGCAATGGCCAATCCTACAACGGCATGCTCTTGGTCTTCACTGAAGAGCTTTCCTCTTCCCCCAGAGAGAGGAAGATGTTGCGTCCTTTAGAGGAACAAATACAACATATGTATTTGTATTGGGACTGGTGGCCTACAGTTACTGTGGGACATAGCAACAGCAATGATAGAAGAAGCCCTTGTGAAATGTGTTACTTACCTGTTGGTTTGTTGAAAATTCCGGATAATGGAAGCCACGGTTGACCGTCTGTGATTAGGCTGGACTCTTTGACCAGCCTCTCTCAGTGATAGAACATGGTTTATCACATGGTCTATGATGGTGGCTCTTATTTCATCAGTGACAACAGCGCTTACTCTCCTTTGAACACCACCATGCAATCTTACTCCTCTCCCCCTAACTCTCCCTCTCCTTTGTCCTGGTCCAGCTACTCCTCTCCTTGGTCTAACTACTCCGATCCTTGGTCCAACTACTCCTCTGCCTGGTCCAACTACTCCTCTTCCAGGTCAAACTACTCCTCTACCTAGTCCAGCTACTCCTCTCCCTGGTCCAACTACTCCTCTACCTGGTCCAGCTACTCCTCTACCTGGTCCAACTACTCCTCTACCTGGTCCAACTACTCCTCTGCCTGGTCCAACTACTCCTCTTCCAGGTCAAACTACTCCTCTACCTAGTCCAGCTACTCCTCTCCCTGGTCCAACTACTCCTCTACCTGGTCCAGCTACTCCTCTCCCTGGTCCAACTACTCCTCTACCTGGTCCAACTACTCCTCTGCCTGGTCCAACTACTCCTCTTCCAGGTCAAACTACTCCTCTACCTAGTCCAGCTACTCCTCTCCCTGGTCCAACTACTCCTCTACCTGGTCCAGCTACTCCTCTACCTGGTCCAACTACTCCTCTACCTGGTCCAGCTACTCCTCTACCTGGTCCAACTACTCCTCTACCTGGTCCAGCTACTCCTCTACCTGCTCCAACTACTCCTCTACCTGGACATACTTTTTTCTTTTTCTGCTCCTCTGTGTTGTTCTGTATCCACATTGAACAGAATCAATCCAAAGAGTCTCCTTTT